>NC_134275.1:52664258-52869258 GCF_031893055.1 Leptodactylus fuscus | reverse complement strand
TTGCCATGCTTTACAGTCGAGTAAGGCGGTGAGATCCTTCAGCACCTCTGGTTTGCAAAATTCGCTCAGGTGGATACTGGGGCCAACTTAAGTTGAGGTCCATTTTGCCTCTAAGTGAGTGTAGATGGCTGCCTGGGGGCAAAAAGGTCCTAAGGAGCAATGTATCTCTCATGTTCAGGAGAACATCACTAATTTTGACTTCTACAAGAGTTGGGTGAACTTCTCAAGTTTCATTTCGGATAGGCTGACTCGCAACCAAGATTTATTTTGGTCTGAATAAATGTGTTCCGAATCTACCATATAGCAGCCCGAACGTTCAATAGATCACAGTATAGCAGCCCTGCCAAGCATTTACCAGGTCTGCAGTACTATAGGGAGACATGGAGCTTTCCTCACCTACAGCATCTTATGGAGTTGGTGGAACAAATATCAAATTTTTGGTTGGGAATTGAAACATTTGCAAAATTTCGATCAAATATCAAGTTTGCACCTTCTGTAATGCAGTATATACAAAGATATGTAGAATGTGTATATTGGTATTTATATATAAGAGCTGGGACCTGATGACAAGTTCTCTTTTAGCAGCACCGAAGACTTCAACACAGGCAACACTTAAAATAGAGCATCCGAATTCTCCATCCGAAGATCTAGAATATTAAGATGATTCATAATTAATTCACTGGCGCGGCTGTAATGAAAGTCTAACTAAAATAAATTCATTTCATAGAAAGTAAAATTGAGAGAACTGGATGATTATCCATCTACGGTATAACAGCTCCTCATAGGAAGGCTTCACCGGATATCATGGGGACCAGATGTTGTAATCATCTTATATATACTATACGTGCAGTAACTCTTACCACAGAACCAAAAAAGCCAATGAAAAAGCATTGAAAGAATCAGGTGACAAAACCACTGAGCCAGTGTTGTTAATGGGTTAACAGTGTAGTGTTTACAGGGCTCATTCTGAAGGAAAACTCCCGATTTACCAAATGTAACCAGAATCTTATTAGCATGAGTGTCCTCAGTAATGTAATACAGGATATAACTCAGGATCAGTGTGAGATAAGAGTGAGCGCAGATCTGGAAATATAAAAAAACACGAAAACTTGGTGATCTTCAGTAGTTGACACCTTTTTAATGGCTAACTCATAATGATGACAAATGGCTAACGTTTCGAAGTGCAAAGGCTCCTTTGTCAAAGCAAATTTAAAAACATTTTTGAAGGATGCATATATATATATATACACAGAGCAGGCACAAAGGGTGTTAGATTTCAGGAGGGGAGGGGGGGTTGTTAGTAGTTGGTGAGACAATGTAAGCAATTGGTGGAGACATTTGCTAGAGACAATGTGGTAATTGGTGGAGACAATGTAAACACTTACAGGTCCTTATCAGATCACACGCTACTGTAAAAAGACATGAACCCCTGTGATGCATTAAGCCCACACTCTAGTGTCTGAAACAGTGTCATGAATTTATATTCATGTATACGCCTTTCTCTCTTAGATCTGAAATTCCCTCTCAAAATCAGAATTTTCATGTCATTGGTGATGTTGTGGTCCCCCCTGCAAAAATGTTTTGACACGGGAAGGTCAGATCTTTGTTCTTTAATAGTATGGCGATGTGAGTTCATGCGCAGTCTAAGCTGCAGATCTGGAGTATAATACAGGAGGTAACTCAGGATCAGTACAGGATAAGTAATGTAATTTATGTACACAGTGACTGTACCAGCAGAATAGTGAGCGCACATCTGGAGTATAATACAGGAGGTAACTCAGGATCAGTACAGGATAAGTAATGTAATGTATGTACACAGTGAGTGTACTAGCAGAATAGTGAGTGCAGCTCTGGAGTATAATACAGGATGTAACTCAGGATCAGTACAGGATAAGTAATGTAATGTATGTACACAGTGACTGTACCAGCAGAATAGTGAGTGCAGCTCTGGAGTATAATACAGGATGTAACTCAGGATCAGTACAGGATAAGTAATGTAATTTATGTACACAGTGACTGTACCAGCAGAATAGTGAGCGCACATCTGGAGTATAATACAGGAGGTAACTCAGGATCAGTACAGGATAAGTAATGTAATGTATGTACACAGTGACTGTACCAGCAGAATAGTGAGTGCAGCTCTGGAGTATAATACAGGATGTAACTCAGGATCAGTACAGGATAAGTAATGTAATGTATGTACACAGTGACTGTACCAGCAGAATAGTGAGTGCAGCTCTGGAGTATAATACAGGATGTAACTCAGGATCAGTACAGGATAAGTAATGCAATGTATGTACACAATGACTGCACCAGCAGTATAGTGAGTGCAGCTCTGGAGTATAATACAGGATGTAACTCAGGATCAGTACAGGATAAGTAATGTATGGACTTATTATTTTTTATAGATTAGTTTTTGCAATTTCTTATTTTAACTATGGGCTTAGTTACGATTTGACTTGATTTGAAAGACGTGCCCCAGTTGCAGGCTGCCAAGGGCGGTATTAGCCGCTGACTCTGCTTCGGCCAGGGTGTTTGGCTATAGCTCTATCTCTATAATAAATACAGTCCTATGAAAAAGTTTGGGCACCCCTATTAATCTTAATCATTTTTTGTTCTAAATATTTTGGTGTTTGCAACAGCCATTTCAGTTTGATATATCTAATAACTGATGGACACAGTAATATTTCAGGATTGAAATGAGGTTTATTGTACTAACAGAAAATGTGCAATATGCATTAAACCAAAATTTGAATGTTGCAAAAGTATGGGCACCCTTATCATTTTATTGATTTGAATTCCCCTAACTACTTTTTACTGACTTACTGAAGCACAAAATTGGTTTTGTAACCTCAGTGAGCTTTGAACTTCATAGCCAGATGTATCCAATCATAAGAAAAGGTATTTAAGGTGGCCAATTGCAAGTTGATCTCCTATTTGAATCTCCTCTGAAGAGTGGCATCATGGGCTACTCAAAACAACTCTCAAATGATCTGAAAACAAAGATTGTTCAACATAGTTGTTCAGGGGAAGGATACAAAAAGTTGTCTCAGAGATTTAACCTGTCAGTTTCCACTGTGAGGAACATAGTAAGGAAATGGAAGACCACAGGGACAGTTCTTGTTAAGCCCAGAAGTGGCAGGCCAAGAAAAATATCAGAAAGGCAGAGAAGAAGAATGGTGAGAACAGTCAAGGACAATCCACAGACCACCTCCAAAGAGCTGCAGCATCATCTTGCTGCAGATGGTGTCACTGTGCATCGGTCAACTATACAGCGCACTTTGCACAAATAGAAGCTGTATGGGAGAGTGATGAGAAAGAAGCTGTTTCTGCACGTACGCCACAAATAGAGTTGCCTGAGGTATGAAAAAGCACATTTGGACAAGGCAGCTTCATTTTGGAAACAAAAATTGAGTTGTTTGGTTATAAAAAAAGGCGTTATGCATGGCGTCCAAAAAGAAACAGCATTCCAAGAAAAACACGTGCTACCCACTGTAAAATTTGGTGGAGGTTCCATCATGCTTTGGGGCTGTGTGGCCAATGCCGGCATCGGGAATCTTGTTAAAGTTGAGAGTCGCATGGATTCCACTCAGTATCAGCAGATTCTTGAGAATAATGTTCAAGAATCAGTGACGAAGTTGAAGTTACGCCGGGGATGGATATTTCAGCAAGACAATGATCCAAAACACCGCTCCAAATCCTCAGGCATTCATGCAGAGGAACAATTACAATGTTCTGGAATGGCCATCCCAGTCCCCAGACCTGAATATCATTGAACATCTGTGGGATGATTTGAAGCGGGCTGTCCATGCTCGGCGACCATCTAACTTAACTGAACTTGAATTGTTTGTCCAAAATACCTTTATCCAGGATCCAGGAACTGATTAAAAGCTACAGGAAGCGACTAGAGGCTGTTATCTTTGCAAAAGGAGGATCTACTAAATATTAATGTCACTTTTCTGTTGAGGTGCCCATACTTTTGCACCGGTCAAATTTTGGTTTAATGCATATTGCACATTTTCTGTTAGTACAATAAACCTCATTTCAATCCTGAAATATTACTGTGTCCATCAGTTATTAGATATATCAAACTGAAATGGCTGTTATAAACACCAAAATATTTAGAACTAAAAATGATTAAGATTAATAGGGGTGCCCAAACTTTTTCATAGGACTGTACTTGTACTCCTTTAGCAGATATTCTATCACAGTGTATTTTCCATGCTTGTGTCCATGCAGCACTGCTTCATCTATAAGTTACTATGGGCTTCTGTTTTGTAGAGACACCATATGTCTATACATACTGCAACCTTCAGGAATCGGGAGAAATATTTGTAAATAAATCTGCCAAATTAATTTAATTTCATCATCTCTTCTGTCGAGATTGTAACTTTTTGCTAAAATTATAATAGCAGACACAAGGGGATTTTATAGATACCACTATTATAGGGGATGCTCAGCTTTGTGCACATTTAAGAGATTTTTTCACTCTATGTACACATAGGATAAGCTAAATTTCTGTTCCATCGGAAGGCTCTACCTTCTAATAGACTTTGTTTCAAGTCATATGTCAGTCCATTTTTTCAGCTCTATGTCTATGGGTCAAACCTATGGGTCGGTGACAATTACAATCAGCACATGGATATCAATCTGTGTTCTTTCTGTTAGTTTTCACTGACCCATACATTGCCCTACACATGGGGCCTAAGATTTCTGTCAATGGCTGAGAACAGTCTTGTTTATGTTCAGAGGCAGTAACCCCATACAAGATAAGATAAGATAAACCTTATACAGTTGAGCTGTAGACCTCACTGAAAATTGGCTACAATGTATCAGTCTGGAGTCCGGGCTTCTCTTTCCTAAGAGTCTGTGCACCTGAGAAAAGAACTAGGTCAGGATACATTTTCAGTCTATGAATATAAAACAGATTCTTTTTCCGTTTCCAAGAATCATTTAAAAGGGTTATCCGTCTACTTCTGACTCTGTACACTATGATCAGAACAAGAGATCGGTTTGTACGGCGAGGAATCGGACTTCAATTTAGTGACCGATCCTTAATGTAAGTCATTCATTTTTTAACGTAAAAACTAGAGATGAGCGAACACTAAAATGTTCGAGGTTCGAAATTCGATTCGAACAGCCGCTCACTGTTCGAGTGTTCGAATGGGTTTCGAACCCCATTATAGTCTATGGGGAACATAAACTCGTTAAGGGGGAAACCCAAATTCGTGTCTGGAGGGTCACCAAGTCCACTATGACACCCCAGGAAATGATACCAACACCCTGGAATGACACTGGGACAGCAGGGGAAGCATGTCTGGGGGCATAAAAGTCACTTTATTTCATGGAAATCCCTGTCAGTTTGCGATTTTCGCAAGCTAACTTTTCCCCATAGAAATGCATTGGCCAGTGCTGATTGGCCAGAGTACGGAACTCGACCAATCAGCGCTGGCTCTGCTGGAGGAGGCGGAGTCTAAGATAGCTCCACACCAGTCTCCATTCAGGTCCGACCTTAGACTCCGCCTCCTCCGGCAGAGCCAGCGCTGATTGGCCGAAGGCTGGCCAATGCATTCCTATGCGAATGCAGACTTAGCAGTGCTGAGTCAGTTTTGCTCAACTACACATCTGATGCACACTCGGCACTGCTACATCAGATGTAGCAATCTGATGTAGCAGAGCCGAGGGTGCACTAGAACCCCTGTGCAAACTCAGTTCACGCTAATAGAATGCATTGGCCAGCGCTGATTGGCCAATGCATTCTATTAGCCCGATGAAGTAGAGCTGAATGTGTGTGCTAAGCACACACATTCAGCACTGCTTCATCAAGCCAATACAATGCATTAGCCAGTGCTGATTGGCCAGAGTACGGAATTCGGCCAATCAGCGCTGGCTCTGCTGGAGGAGGCGGAGTCTAAGATCGCTCCACACCAGTCTCCATTCAGGTCCGACCTTAGACTCCGCCTCCTCCGGCAGAGCCAGCGCTGATTGGCCGAAGGCTGGCCAATGCATTCCTATGCGAATGCAGACTTAGCAGTGCTGAGTCAGTTTTGCTCAACTACACATCTGATGCACACTCGGCACTGCTACATCAGATGTAGCAATCTGATGTAGCAGAGCCGAGGGTGCACTAGAACCCCTGTGCAAACTCAGTTCACGCTAATAGAATGCATTGGCCAGCGCTGATTGGCCAATGCATTCTATTAGCCCGATGAAGTAGAGCTGAATGTGTGTGCTAAGCACACACATTCAGCACTGCTTCATCAAGCCAATACAATGCATTAGCCAGTGCTGATTGGCCAGAGTACGGAATTCGGCCAATCAGCGCTGGCCAATGCATTCTATTAGCCCGATGAAGTAGAGCTGAATGTGTGTGCTAAGCACACACATTCAGCACTGCTTCATCAAGCCAATACAATGCATTAGCCAGTGCTGATTGGCCAGAGTACGGAATTCGGCCAATCAGCGCTGGCTCTGCCGGAGGAGGCGGAGTCTAAGGTCGGACCTGAATGGAGACTGGTGTGGAGCGATCTTAGACTCCGCCTCCTCCAGCAGAGCCAGCGCTGATTGGTCGAGTTCCGTACTCTGGCCAATCAGCGCTGGCCAATGCATTCTATTAGCCCGATGAAGTAGAGCTGAATGTGTGTGCTTAGCACACACATTCAGCTCTACTTCATCAGGCTAATAGAATACATTGGCCAATCAGCGCTGGCCAATGCATTCTATTAGCTTGATGAAGCAGAGTGTGCACAAGGGTTCAAGCGCACCCTCGGCTCTGATGTAGCAGAGCTGAGGGTGCACAAGGGTTCAAGTGCACCCTCGGCTCTCCTACATCAGAGCCGAGGGTGCGCTTGAACCCTTGTGCAGCCTCGGCTCTGCTACATCAGAGCCGAGGGTGCGCTTGAACCCTTGTGCACACTCTGCTTCATCAAGCTAATAGAATGCATTGGCCAGCACTGATTGGCCAGAGTACGGAATTCGGCCAATCAGCGCTGGCCAATGCATCCCTATGGGAAAAAGTTTATCTCACAAAAATCACAATTACACACCCGATAGAGCCCCAAAAAGTTATTTTTAATAACATTCCCCCCTAAATAAAGGTTATCCCTAGCTATCCCTGCCTGTACAGCTATCCCTGTCTCATAGTCACAAAGTTCACATTCTCATATGACCCGGATTTGAAATCCACTATTCGTCTAAAATGGAGGTCACCTGATTTCGGCAGCCAATGACTTTTTCCAATTTTTTTCAATGCCCCCAGTGTCGTAGTTCCTGTCCCACCTCCCCTGCGCTGTTATTGGTGCAAAAAAGGCGCCAGGGAAGGTGGGAGGGGAATCGAATTTTGGCGCACTTTACCACGTGGTGTTCGATTCGATTCGAACATGGCGAACACCCTGATATCCGATCGAACATGTGTTCGATAGAACACTGTTCGCTCATCTCTAGTAAAAACCTTTAAGAATCAAACAATAGACAAAAAAAATGATACATTTAATTTACATGTTTTCTTACCTATTTCTGGAGAAGGCAATATCAGAAATCTCCCAATTGCTTATTATTATAGATCTTTCAATGTGGGATATGAATGATTGAACACATCGGGTCTTGGTTAGAGAAACTGGCCATTGGTCATACGGTATATCTTCAGTTATTGTGTTTGTGCAGGTCTACATTAGAGATGAGCGAACACTAAAATGTTCGAGGTTCGAAATTCGATTCGAACAGCCGCTCACTGTTCAAGTGTTCGAACGGGTTTCGAACCCCATTATAGTCTATGGGGAACATATACTCGTTAAGGGGGAAACCCAAATCCGTGTCTGGAGGGTCACCAAGTCCACTATGACACCCCAGGAAATGATACCAACACCCTGGAATGACACTGGGACAGCAGGGGAAGCATGTCTGGGGGCATAAAAGTTACTTTATTTCATGGAAATCCCTGTCAGCTTGCGATTTTCGCAAGCTAACTTTTCCCCATAGGAATGCATTGGACAGCACTGATTGGCCAGAGTATGGAATTCGACCAATCAGCGCTGGCTCTGCTGGAGGAGGCTCTGCTACATCAGATGTGCACACTCGGCTCTGCTATATCAGATGGGCTGACCGGCACATCAGATGTAGCAGAGCCGAGTGTGGATATAGGAATCCATAGGAATGCATTGGCCAGCGCTGATTGGCCAGAGTACGGAATTCGACCAATCAGCGCTGGCTCTGCTGGAGGAGGCGGAGTCTAAGATCGCTCCACACCAGTCTCCATTCAGGTCCGACCTTAGACTCCGCCTCCTCCGGCAGAGCCAGCGCTGATTGGCCAAAGGCTTGCCAAGGCAGAGCCATCTGATGTAGCAGAGCCGAGTGTGCATAAGGGTTCTAGTGCACCCTCGGCTCTGCTACATCTGCTACATCTGAAATCTATCAGGTGTTGTTCAATTAAAGAGGGGAAAATTTTAAAAAAAATCATACTCACTTGTCCCTGGTGCTCCAGTGTCCTCCTGAAAGGTTCCGATCCTTCTAATGGTTTCTCACAGGTCTCTTCCTGAGTTCCACTGAACTGCTGATTGGCCTCAGAGGTCACCTGCTGAGACCAATCAATGACCTTAGCAGGTCTCAGGAAGAGACCTGTGATTTCAGGTAGTGACATCGCAGGCCCTTCGCTGATGCCTCTGATTGGCCTCAGTAGTCACATGTGGCTGGGACTTCCGCCACACACCGAAAAGACCGAACCACACTGGGAGGCACCAGAGCATCATGGAAAGGTGAGTATGATTTTTTTTTTTTTTTTTATTATTTACTGCCCCCATTGGATTTAAACTTAGACGGGTTGTCCATTTTTGCTTGGCCAACCTCTTTAAATACTTCCCCCTTGAGTGAATCATGGAAAAATTTTAAAAACAGTATAGCACCACCTGATGTTCAAAGTGTAACGCATCATGCACGTTCACCTAATGAGGTCATGCACACTCTCCACACAGCTAGTTCTCTACAAAGGGATGAACTGTTCCGCGCAGATCAGCCAAAAAAGTAACTTTATTCCCAATTTGTCTGGGAAGAAGCAGTGTCTCAGCAGGAGTATGCCAGCATAGATGAGAAGACTATAGTTTAAAGGGCTACTATATGGTCTTTTGCCAAAGGGGACAAAGAGACTAAGTTAGTCCAGAGCCCACACTAAGCAGCACAAATTGCAGCAATTACATATTAGCTTCTGCCCGCGAAGTTGGGCTGGCACTGAAGTTGTTCCTGGCACCGTGCTCGTGATTCTTCTGACATCTCAGTAGCTCGCTGGGACACCATATAAAGAGCATATTCAGCAAATTGCTGCCGTTGATGGTTTGCCTGTTCCAGCGTTTTGGCAGCACTTAAGCTGTCCTGCTGCTGAACTTGTTCTTCACACCATGCTTGTGATTGTTCCGGCATCTCAGCAGCTCGCTGGGATGCCATATAATGAGTGTGCTGTTGGTGTTAATGATCCACCAGCTCCAGCGTTTCGATAGCTGTCAAGCTGGCCTGCCGCTGAACTCGTTCCTTGTGCTGTGGCCGTGATTGTTGCAGCATCTCAGCAACTCGCTGGGACGCCATATAATCAGCCTGTTGTTGGCATTGATGATCAGCCTGCTCTGGTGTTTCGGCAGGTCTCAAGTTGCCTTGGCACTGAACTTGTTGCTCGCACCATGCCTGTAATCGTCCCGGCATCTCAGCAGCTTGCTGCAATGCCATATAATGCATGTGTTGTTGGCATCGATGATCCCCCTCAGCTGCGCTCGAGGAGAACTCTGTGACTTCTGGCTACCTTCATAGCTCTTGTTGTTTGCAAAAAATTAGATTTTCTTTTTCCCGGCATATTTAAAATTGAGAAACTTCCAATTTGGATTAAAGGTGTTTGCCCATGTCAGTTTGTCTGCAGTGCCTGAAGCAGATCAGATAATATGCTAATGTTTGAACACTGAGGGTTAGCGTGTGTTTACACAGAGACATAACAGCCCTGGCTTTCTCAGAAGCAAAGATAAGAACAGTGTAATATAGCAAATGAATAAAAATTCATAACAGTTTTGAATCCATGTCATTTACTGGGATAAAAAGTAGCCTATGTGTTAATCGAGGTTATAATCTATCTGTGTGCCGAATTTCATTCAAATCCGCTCAGCCGTGTTTTTGTGATTGAGGAACAAACATCTTATAATATTAGTAGTGTATATATATATATATATATATATATATATATATATATATATATATATATATATATTGTAAGCCAATGGCTGGTAAGGTAATGGAGGGGGTGTACATCTCACCCAGATTAATCAGGTGGGTGAGATGAGAAAACTCCAGAAGGAAGGTTTGTTCTCAGAAGACAACTTTCGTCTGCTGAGAATTTTGGTAAATGCTCAGCATTGGGCTGGATTTTTTAGGAATGGCAGGTAGGTTGGTAGTGGGACCTGTCATTCCACCCCCCTCCAGTCCACACTTTGGGGATGTTCCGGCAGCGACTCAGCTGCAGAGAGTCTGCTCATCAAGGAGGCTTAAGAAGCCAGCTCCAGCAGCAACACTTTGGCAGAGCTTGGCTGGAGAGCCAACAGAGAGGTCATATTTTTGGGGCTGTGTCCTGAATGATCCTACTAGCTTTTGGATTTCTGATACTCTAGGTGAGGTAACCTATTCTATGTTCAGTTAGCGCCTAGCCGGGCAGGGATTTATTTTTGTATTGTTTCCTTTTGTTGCTGCACTGTATTTTTGAGTGAAAATAAACTCTACCTTTGTTTTGGACTAAAGAAACTGTCTATGCCACCCCACCTAGCAACCCCAGACCCTGACAATATACAGTATATATATATATATATATATATATATATATATATATATTCTAGAATCCATTATTACAGACTATTATCAGGACTATTGGCAAACAAACAATATATCGGATAACCTAATTCTGCACAGCAGGCGAAGGATGCTTGCACAGTGACTGACCTTTGGATAAGAAAGCTTAGAACTTTGCAATGACTCGGGTAACTCTTATCTTCCCAAGAAATAATAGAAACAGAATGTTCTCCAAACGGCAAACCCCCTAAGTGTTATTGAATTATCCCGGCATAAAATGTCATGCGTTATAATAATCCTTATAGATCAGACGACAACGTTGGGACTGAAACATTAATGTCATTTGTTTTCCATTTGCGAGTCAAACAATAACATCTCTCATGTGAGGGTTGCGGACGCCGATGACTTATAGAGGTGCACAGACATATATCTGTTCTGCTTGGCCTTTTTTGTCATCATTATCTACTTGGATAAAGTGCTGCGTATTGACATTTTCCATAACGGTTAAAGACAAATAACATTGCAACCAGGACTGTAGCCAATTTAGAGGGAATTTAATAAATAGGGAAAAAGGCTTTAAAATCAATAAGGGAATGATTCAAGAGTTTACGGATTCTTTAAGGGGTGACTGCTGGTGACTGATGTTTCTTATTTTTTGCTGTTGGTTATGGACCCTCTAATAATAACCTGACCCCCAATGAAAAAAAAGCTTCTCACCAGTCACTATAGTCATGACAAACTTTTGGGTTAATTAGGTTAATTCATTAAATCTGTGAAGCACTTAAAGGATATTCTGTCCATTTCAGCCAGTGGTGGCGCTCCATCCAACTCTAACTACCACCAATATTCCCTTCAGTCCTCCCAGTGCTTGGATCCCCATTTTTCTAAAACATATCCTCTGTAATATGAATAGGGTAAAAAAAAAAAAAAATAATGCTAGGTTCACACCTGAGTTGGGATTTTCATTTTTTGGGTCCACTTGGGGACTCAAAAAATGGCAACCCTTAAAAAGCGGATACCTTAAAAAGTGGATGAACACAATAGACTATAATGAGTTCCGCCTAGTTTCCACCCAAAAAAGGCGAACAGAAAAGTCCTACTTGTCTCCACTTTTTTTCAAGCAGAATGGGGGGGGGGGGGAGATTTTCCGAACGGTGACCGAACACAGTTTTGACCATAGCCTTACGCTTGGTTCACATCTACGTTTGGTACTCTGTTCGGGAAGCCTGCATGGGAACCCCCAAATGGACTACTGAACACATTTACAAGCGGTGTGCAGTGAAAGCACACTGACCCCTAGACGATAATGGAGTCCATGTGCTTGCCGCGAGATCCCCACACGAATCATGCAGACAGGAAAGTAGATCTCGCAGCAAGCATACGGACCCCATTATAGTGTATGGGGTCCATGTGCTTTCACTGCACACCACTTGCATATGTGTTCAGTAGTCCATTCAGGGGGTCCCCATGCGGACTCCCCCGAACAGATTACCGATGCAAATGTGAACGAGGGCTTAGCTGGACAAGTCCTTTAATGGTCAGTTTACACTTGTAGACAGCCACACATGCAGGATCTATACGATATGTTAGAGAACATTAAAGACTATTTTGGACAGTTTATGATAAATTGAGGTTTTTTTTCTGGTTTCCATGGTTACGTTCTGGGGGTGTATATAGACATTACTGTTATGTGCTTACAGAGCATCATACATGGAATATTGGATTTGTACAATTAACATATCTAAGACATTGGATGCGAGCCAACCGTGCAGTTTTTGCAGCACTCACTTGCAAACTAGTTTTCACATTAGACTTATATTTACATTACATGAGAAATTTCTAGGATGGTTTCGGGCAAAATTCAGATTTGCCTTAAAGTTAGATACAGTGTTGAGATTTACTGTACATGATGTGGTAGGTACAGTATAACAACCCCTAAAAAAACTTGTTATCTGATAGTATTATTATTTAATATTGGTTTCCTCCTCACCAAAGGTTGGGACTAGAGATGAGCGAGTAGGTATTTGATTGAATACTACTAGCTGTTCGAAGTTAGGATTCGATGCAGAACCAGCGCTGATTGGCAGAATGCTATACAGTCGGCCAATCAACGCTGGTTCTTCTCTTACCTTTAGAAGTCTTCTCCCTGCGCAACATCCCCGCGTCCTCTTCCGACTCTGAATTCACTCTGCTTAGGCATCGGGCCTGGGCAGAACCGACTGCGCATGCTCGCAGTGTGCGGCTATTGTGCGGCTGTTCGAATCGGATTTCGAACCTTGAACATTTTAGTATTCGCTCATCTCTAGTTGGGACTCTATGGCTGACTCCAGACAAATCATGGCTGGTTATCAGGAGGGACACTACATGAATGAGAAGATAACTTGACCTCAACAAGGACATTGTGGCTGGTTGTCAGGAGAACACTACATGTATGAGTATATGAAGAAGTGTGATGGATGTGGGTGGCTAGAGGGTGGGATAGGGTCCCAATCCGTAAACTATATCATAAATGATCCCACCGAGAGACAGTAAATCTTTTGCGTTATTGTGTTTTATTCACAAAGCTTCTATAATGCTTGGTGAGGAATGAAAGTAAACGTTTTCGGCCTGACCGGCCTTCATCAGACTCTACAAAATAAGTATAATACAAAACAAAAGACAAAAGTGAGTATCACACCATAGCATGTGTCTTATACATTAGAGGTGGGCGAACAACAATGACTATACATAATGTACAAAGTCATCACTACTGCGTTATGTTAGAAACAAGACAAGATAATCAAGTCGATATCATGAGAAACAATCCTGGAGCGTGCAAGCTGGTTATCATAAAATACATAGAAAATATTTTGCCGTCTCATCGTGTAGGTCTTTGGTCACTTATAAGTAAGTATGAAGCATAGAATTGTACTGAAAGATAATATCACCGTCACACTGATAGTTTATGTAGTGATCTCTCGATCCTCTATGCACCCCTATAAGATGTAATTAGAAATGGGAAAGTGATTAGAGATAAATGTATAATAGGACATACCGTTTCAGGTTTTGGTAAGGTAAGAGATAAGAGGACTTCCACAGAAGGGTGTGTGGTCCTGTGGGTAAATGCATAATATTATACGATACAGGATAGTAAGAGAGCTATTTAATGCAGAGTTAGAACGTGGCTTACCCTCAGTAATTAAAACCTGAAACGGTATGTCCTATTATACATTTATCTCTAATCACTTTCCCATTTCTAATTACATCTTATAGGGGTGCATAGAGGATCGAGAGATCACTACATAAACTATCAGTGTGACGGTGATATTATCTTTCAGTACAATTCTATGCTTCATACTTACTTATAAGTGACCAAGGACCTACACGATGAGACAGCAAAATATTTTCTATGTATTTTATGATAACCAGCTTGCACGCTCCAGGATTGTTTCTCATGATATCGACTTGATTATCTTGTCTTGTTTCTAACATAACGCAGTAGTGATGACTTTGTACATTATGTATAGTCATTGTTGTTCGCCCACCTCTAATGTATAAGACACATGCTATGGTGTGATACTCACTTTTGTCTTTTGTTTTGTATTATACTTATTTTGTAGAGTCTGATGAAGGCCGGTCAGGCCGAAAACGTTTACTTTCATTCCTCACCAAGCATTATAGAAGCTTTGTGAATAAAACACAATAACGCAAAAGATTTACTGTCTCTTGGTGGGATCATTTATGAGATGAACTACATGTATGAGAAGATAACCCGACCACAGTAAGGACATCACTACTGGTTATCAGGAGGCACAATACATGTATGAGAAGATAGCTTGACCATAAGCAATGTGTGGAGGGGATTAGTCAAAGTCGTGTCCAATTTTCAGGTAATGTAAAATGCTGTGTTTTTTGATCAGTCGTTTCCGTTTTCACAACATAGACCCCACGTTAAAGGCATTTTTTTTCCGTGAGGACACATGGACAATTTTGGAAACCCTAGCTTTTCTGCTGCTCATATTTTTCTGCAATGATTGCTACGCCACGTGGCCTTAAAGAGAAAGGTCAAACACAAAAAAAAATTGTATTCAATAACATTTAACAAAAAAAAATCTAAAATAGAGTCAAATAAATCAACAGTAAAACAGAATTCAATAGAACAGAATAGAATAAATAAATAGACAGTAATTCATAAAATTCTATACATATAAACAAACAGCTGGCGCTGCGCATTCGGGGAGGGAGGTTATAGCTACGAGCACTTAAGATCTGTAAAGTAATTATACAAAACAAAGATAGCAACTCGCCATCTAACTTATAGGATTTCATTCTCCGACTGAAGTAAATAAAACGGTGCATTGCAACAAAAACATAAATTGTATGCTTTTCCATGGTTGCCTTGGCAATCTGATCCGTTGCAGAACGTTACAGGGGCATGTCTCTGGCAACTCAATGAAAGTGGAGATGACTACTTAGAAAACCTACATGGCTCTGTGATTTTCGATAATATAATTATGCGCAGTTATTACTCTAATAACAAAAATGCTGCAACATCTTCAACATCTAATAACATCTTCTAGACTTCTATGGAAATTATTCCAGATCACAAAGCAAACTAATACCTTCGATGACCTGCACCACAGTTGTCATGGAAAACCAAATGCAACCTAATGCTCAAAAGCTTAATATAAAAGTCAAATTCTCACCTCTCTAGTGTCAGACTGGGATATCTAGGGCCCACCAGTGGAATTGAGTCTGGGAACCCTCCTTAATGCTACTGGTAAATGAGCCATAAAAAAAGTCACGTCACATTTCTGGCCCCGTCAGGTTTATCATCATTTACGCCAGTTTTCTGCTCACCTGTCATATGATGTTCAGTACTTAAAGCAACTGATATACTTTGTCCGATGAGCAAGTAGCATCATACATGTCCGGGCCGTGCTGTCCTAGAAAAGCTGATCTGCATCAGGTGTATTATCCACAAGATTTAATATCGATGACCTATCCCAAGAATAAGCCATCAATTTTACAAAGGTGGATAAACCCTTTAAATTGTTTGTCCAGGAGTTGGAGCAATGCATGTGGAAGTGGGGGAGGTGTATTTTTTTTGTAAGTATATTCACACCATCTACTGCCAATGTCCGTTGAGTCTTGCACCTCCTATGACCACTGAGACCGATTAGTGGCCTCAGCATCCGCTGGTAAGGCACTGGCGATGTATATAAGCAATGTCACCGATCCCTCTCCAGTAATTCCTGAGGCTACTCATTACTCTCAATGTTCACTTTCAGAAATGTGGAGCTAGTACGAGACTAAACAGACACTGGCAGAAGACAACAGGGCGTTGGAGACAGGTGAGTATGCCTTTTGGTTTTTCTAACAAACAAATGGACAACCCCATTAATATTCCCCACTAATGTCCCACACGCTTTACTGCCCCCGCACAGGATATTGGCCCCATCACTGCCCCATGACAAATCACTGGTCCCTCATGCATTGGCTCCATCACTGGTTCCCATACAGTGTGGAGGGCCAGTGATGCTGCCACTGTATGGTTGTACCAGTGAGGGGGCCGCTGTATGGGCATGTATCGGCCCCTTCACTGGCCACCTATGTGGCGGAATCAGTTCATTATTTACGCGTCTGATCTCTGGTCCGACTTTGTTTATCTTTTTCCTGCTTGAGGCACACCTGACATCACAACAGTGTACCCAGAGCAGGAAGGAGCGGAACCGGAGAGCAGACAGATAAGCACTGATACTTACCTCTTTTACTATGCAGCTTGTAGGCTACTTGCCTAACGTGACCTACGGGCTATATATTGAAGAGTGGTAGAGCAGCAATCCAGAGTAAAAGAATTGAGTCAGGGTACTACTTCTCCATGGTTCTACCAATCCAGTTGTTAATAACACAACCATATTGCAGAATCTTGGTGAACCAACTGCATCACCCCCCTGCCACTGTTCACTACTCCTGTCCATGGAGGCTGGGTTCTTGGTGACAACCACAGAAGAAAATGGGTGGTCCCGGAGATGCCACCAACAGCAATAACTGCCCCCTACAACAGTGTATGTGGCATGTATAGGCAATTATGGTGATGATAGACAAAATTTGATAAAGGATTGGAGATGACCGTTTCCTTGTTCATTGGTTCCGTTGCCTTTAGGCTATAAACATTGCAATGTGAGAATCTAATTTCTATTGAATATACTTGAGGGAATCTGTTCAGTATTTTTATTTTTTCGATAAAACTTGTGAACCCTGACTTTTTATTAACCGTTCAGTTTCTAAGTGATTATAAGGTTCTTCTGGAGACCAAAACTTCATACAATGAGAAATATTACACAGGAAGATCCACAGTCAAGAGAAGATTTAATATGGAACTCTTCTTTTGTGATGGCTTTTACACCTTTGATGTTCTTCCAACAAATCCGCATGTACAAGAGTCTTTCAACTTAGGGAAAAGTTTGTGTCTCTTTTGCTTTAAATGACTGGGAGCTGGGATATTTTCGACTCTTTTTCTTCTCCTAAATGTGATATTTGGTCTGACAATGACATTTTTTGGAAATAGGATCAAGGAGAAGATCTCCGTTATTGAAGATGGTAATGGAATTGCTTTTGTATTTTTGTGCCATTTTTTTTATTCTCGAGGTGTTTCTTCTTTTCTATTAGGCAGGTCTCTTGGCTAACTTTTAGGTTTAGTTGGAATATGTTTTTTTAATAATTGATTTGGATAATATTTATCGGGGAATCTTTGGCTTTGCTTTAGAAATCGGCCAGTTTACTGCAATTGTTTCAAGTCTCTTGTGTTGACCGAAGGGGATATTACTTATCCATTTTTTATAACGCGCGTTCTTGTAAAAACTATTAGTTTTCACTCTTTTAAAATGGGTTTAAAGGGTTATCCAAGATAAGTGGAAAGCCCAGGAGTAGCCAGGGAAGTTCTACAATTCGGTAATGTGCCGTAGTCTACCCTTATATTGTGGATTCTAGCACCTGTAGTATTGTACAAAAGGTAAAACAAGGCAGAAGTCATCACTCCCTACGAGGAGGCGGCTGTGTTAATACTAATGTATTCATATTTATTTATAACACTGTAAAAACCCATCAAACAGCCCTTGTCAACTTCTTAAAATATGCTCGACTCTGGTGGATCCGCCCCATGTAAATGTCATCTTGTAAATGTAAGCTTTGAGCATCTTTTTAATTTTGGTAAGGTCTAAAACCCTTTCTTGTCACATAATTACACATCGCAGAGCAGAAAGTTGTGCGACTGCGAGGAGGTCTACAAGGTTTTATTCTACAAGGTTTTATTCGCTGCATTCACTGCATATAGTTTTATTTTATTTCTCTTCTGATCACCTTTTACTTAAAGAGAACTTCTGCAATTAAGTTACGACAATTTTCACTGTGAGGGTAAGTTCACATGGGGTTTTTTGGTCAGGATTTTCTGAAATCCTGACCAAAAAGACGGCTCCCATTGAAGTCAATGGGAGCCGGTCGGGAGTTTTTTTTCCGGGAGCCTACTTGTTCCGGGTCCCGGAAAAGAAGCGAGATGCTCATTCTTTAGGCCGTTTCACTTCACGATTCAGCCTGAAGACACTCCCTCCTCCCGACTAGTCCCATTCATTGGGCCTAATCTGGAGCGGAGTCTGTGACTAGATGGTGATGCAGTGCAATGGCATTCAGTCGCGGCTACCCATATTCTGGACCAGAACCTAAGATTCCGGTCCAAAAAAACCCTGTGTGAACTTACCCTAACAAAGGTTTAGGTGAAGTCTTTGCACACTGGGAAGGGTAGGGTTATAGGTTGGAGTTGATGGACTGATGTCTTCATCCAACCACATCTACTATATAACTATGTTACCCTGTTTCTTCCATTATGTAACCCTTAGGCTGTGACCCCCTATATCATGACACTACCCTCCTGCATAAAGTGTTGTGCACTTATGAAATACTTAGCTCTACTGGGAACCCCATACCTTCTACTATATACAAAATGTGTCCGCTTTACCTTGGCTCAAATTTAGTTAACGGGGTTGTCCAGGGCCCTGAACCAATCAGCTGATTTTGCACCTGGAAGCCGTATACTAAAAATATGGCTGGACGCAACTCTGCTATTCAAGTAAAAACAGCTATCTGCGACTTCTGATTTCTCAAGGGGTAGGTGAGCGGTGGTGTGAAATTGTGATTGCTCTAGGGCAGTAAAATGTTTGCTACGGGGCACAATTTTCCTACTTACACTCCTATCAGGATTTGTTCAGCTAAGGGGAAAGGTAAGGGAGGGCATATAAAGTCTGCTCCCTTTACTAATATCAGTCCATAAGTGGACTTGTAACTGCCCCTACAAGATCAGAAGTCTCACAAAATACTTTGTGCTACTGGAAGATTCTCTTCCTTACATCATATAACTCTCAGGCCTGGTTCACATCAGCGTTTGGGTTTCCATTCGGGGAGTCCACTTGGGGATGCATTAAGAAGCGGTTACTTAAGAAAAAACACAGACTCCATAGACCAGGGGTGCTCACACTTTTTCAGCATGTGAGCTAATTTATAACAGGACCAAGTCCAAAGATTCACTACCCACTTCTTGTGGGAGGGGGCTGACATGTGGGTGGGGCCGGGCGGAGCGTGAGAGAAGGAGACAACTGCGTTCTGTGGCCGCCCAGGGATCCCCACTGTCTGCTTGTTCACAGCGCAGGCTGAGAGTTATCTCTGGACACTGGCAGGCTGGGGCTGCGGCAGCCCCGCCTGCCAGCGTCTGTAGATGACTCTCAGCCTGCGCTGTGAACAAGCAGCACCTTGGCCCCTCCATCCCTAAGAGCGGGGATCGCGTCATCCCCCGGAGCTGCTGCTGCCCGGCCTGCAAGTGTCCGGAGTGCTTGTTCACAGTGCAGGCTGAGAGTTGACTCTCAGCCTGCACTGTGAACAAGCAGACACCGAGGATCCCTGGCTGCATCCCGCAATCGACCCATACGTCCATTGCGATCGACCGGTAGATTGCGATCGACGTATTGGGCACCCCTGCCATAGCCTATAATGAGGTTCTTGTGGTTTCTACAGGAAACATGCAGAGAGAAAAGTGCTGCTTGCAGTACTTCTCTTTCCGCATGTTTTGTGCGGAAACCAAGCAGTAACCACACGGAGCTCATTATAGTCTATGGGGTCTGTGTGGTTTGTTAGGTAATCACTTTTTAATGCGTATAGGCTTCCATTCGGGGAATCCACTTGGGGAAACCCAAATGCAAATGTGAACTGGGACTTAGACATCATTCAAGATTAGTGCACTCCATTCCTGAAATACTCTGTGCTAAGCTAAAGTTTGTTTGCTACTTCTATACACAGCTATCCAGTTGAACCCCTAGTGGTGACAAGAAGTAGCCAAAGTTATACTATTTCTGAATGAGAAAGAACAGATAGCGTTGGAGAATTACAGTGCAAAGTATCCAAACATTGCAAATCATCAATGCTGCAGGGGACCCCAGATACACTTTAAGTTTAGTATACATGTAATTGAATGAGCAGCAGCTCTCTGTGCTCCATGTATCTACAAAATCGTCCTCCAGCTGCTACCTGTGCTGTACCGTATGCGCTGTGCTTATAATTGAATCAATGTGACATATTACTTTATAGATACATTCTCGTCTCCAAAACTGGAAAGACAATAGGGCACTGGCTGGAGGTAGCATGGAGAGATGACGGTTCCACTTAATTAAGTAAAGCCTGAATCCTCAAGCATCCTTCTAATGTAATACAAGATAGAAGTTGTTCTGTGACAGATTATTCAGAACAGATCCATGTGGGGATATCTCTGAGTATCCTACTTAAAGCACTCCACACAAGGCGGAATTATATTGCTTTGTTGCAGGCAAATCCCCATCATCGACATCATGTGGCAGCCCTCTAATTACGCCGCGTTCGACAGCGTTTTTTTTTAAATTCAATTCTACTTATATGATATTTCTAAACACTGTGTTGATTGAGCGTGTTGGGTTGTTCACAGGATGTTAAAAATTTAATCCTCGCGACTCTGGAGAATAGCTCTCTGCTGTTATCTGTCAGCATTTTCTCTATTCTATGGGGAGTTTTGTGCAATTTCAGTTGAAACCCATCTGTTTTGCTCATTACGCCAATCAAAAAGTCACATCCGATAGCGCAAAGACAGTTACACAATGTTTTTAGGTCATTCGGCTCATGGAAAAAAAAAAGTAACAAAATAAAAAAGCTGAACACTCGAGACTTTGTCTTCTGCAGAAATTTCCCTTTCATGAGTAATTAAACATCACTCATTGAGTTAGCTTTTAAGTCGGTTTCTAATTAGTTGGTGCGATAAGGACGAACTTTGCTTTAGGGGTGCACAAGTAGTATTGATAGGTCAATTAAAGGCGCGATGATGAGTTTATTGATTGGTTTCCATTTCATGGTGGCTTCGCTGCAGGGTGGTACGCAAGGGAATGGTTTCACGGTTAACACTTGCTGACCCTAGCTGGCCACCACTCTCCTAGATGATGATCATTGGGAGTGCCGCAGCTCAATGGTTACCAAATCTTGTTGGAAAGTAATAAGCACTTCCTTCAGTACATCCCACCATATACAGGGAGCGAATGATGAGTATTCTTGGTGTTCACCATTCTTAGGGCTTCTGTTCTTTCTCTGCATCAGGAATAACTGACAAGAAGGCAGCATGGTGACTCATTGGTTACCGAATCTTGCTGGTAAGTAATGAGTACTTCCTTCCGTACATCCCGCCATATACAAGGAGTGAATGATGAGTATTCTTGGTGTTAACTAGAGATGAGCAAACACTAAAATGTCCGAGGTTCAAAATCCGATTTGAACAGCCGCACACTGTTCGACTGTTTGAACAGATTTCGAACCCCATTATAGTCTATGGGGGGAAATGCTTGTTTCAGGGGTAGGCAAAATTCGATAAAATCCTACTTACCAAGTCCACGAGTGACGGTCGGGCTGGATTCTCCTTGAAGTCTTCTCCCGGCGCAGCGCCCCCGCATCTTCTTCCGGCTGGAATTCACTCTGCCTAGGCATCGGGGCCTAGACAGAGCCAACTGCACATGCGAGGGCATGCCCACACAGCGCAGTCAGCTCTGCCTATGCCGGATGCCTAGGCAGAGTGAATTCCAGCTGGAAGACGCCGCGGGGATGCTGCACGGAGAAGACTTCTAAAGGTAAGAGAAGAACCAGCGTTGATTGGCAGATTGATCGAGTATGAGTATTTTGAATACCGTAGTATTCGATCGAACACCTACTCGATCGAACACTACTCACTCATCTCTAGTGTTAACCATTCTTAGGGCTTCTGTTACTTCTCTGCATCAGGTTTAACTGACAAGAGGGCAGCATAGTGGCTCATTGGTTACCAAATCTTGTTGGTAAGTAATGAGCACTTCCTTCAGTACTTCCCGCTATAGACATGAACAATGAATATACTTGGCATTCACCACTCTTAGGATTCTAAAAAGAGGGCAGCATGGTTGCTCAGTGGTTAGCATTGTAACCTTACAGCATTGGAGTCATGTATTTAATGCAATCAAGGTCAACATCTGAATGGAGTTTGCATGTTCTCCCCGTTTTTGCATTTTCGGGGATTCCAATTTCCTCCCACTCCGCAAAGACATACTGATAAGAAATTTAGATAACAAAGCCTACCTGGGGCAGCAAGTAATGATAACATGTGTAAAATGCTGTGAAATTAAATATGTTGTGGCTTAATAATAAAAAAATTGACAAAATTAAGGTGCGATGAATGAGAGTGGTGAGTAATGAAATACATACTCACTGCATCCTACTAAGTCCGGAACTGTTTTGGGGTATTGAATTGTATGTGGGGCATTATACTATATAGGGAGAGCTCCTTCTCCCTGGAAAATCCTTTGTATACCCTGGTTAGCTCATATTGGTTTACAAAATTGTGAACCATTCCTTTAACTGCGAGCCATCAAGTTGAAGTCTCCATTACGGCCCAGGCATCAATTTTTTTGCCTTTTTTTTTTTTTCTCCTTGATGAGGAGAATGCTCGGTACATGTGTAAATTGATTTCATTTACATAAGGACTAAAATAATTAACAGCTTGTTAAGTGCATTTTAACGTAAAGCTGAGCTGTGCTGCCATTAAAAAGTAACCACGGGGTATAGTTTGGAGATAACTCGTTTTGGTGACTCTCCAGCTCGACTAATAAATGAACAATGTGGTTAATATGCTGCTGTAGACACTTTTGAAGTGTTCTCCTTAAAGACGTTACAAGTAAAATTCGGAGAGACAGTTCAGTAGACGGATTTTAAATATTTATCGGCAGGAAAGCTTTTTAGGATGCAGGGTGCTTGGCCGAGGACGACGCTGGCTTTAGCACGCTGTGGATGTCTTCACTTTTTGAGCTTGTTTTGACAAATATGACTTCGTCTAATTATTTTCTTGAAAGATTTGCAAAAAGTAAGAAGAAAGTCATGATACAGGAAGATGACACTAAGAAGAAGGGGATTTTTTTTTGTTTTGAGGGTCACAAGTTCAACTTCTTATGCCACCAAAAGTGAAGTAACTGAGATGTGATGCAAATTCTGCCCCGGGTCAGTTGACCTCTAGTGATTTGTCAGGTGGGTTTGGAGAAATTAGTTTTGGACTAAATGATCGTACGCTGTATCAGAATAGTGTGAAGACATTCTTGACATCCATGTGACCATTAAGACCATATCACAGGTCTGAGAGGTGACCTAGGAATTGGAAGACATGATAGGCAAAAGGACAGAAGACCAGAACACCGAAAGACACCACTGCAAAACCCGGGAAAGATGTGTTTTTGTTTTATAATTACAACCCCTCCCTGACTTCCAATTCTTATAATCTGTGGCTTTAAGAGACCCAGAATATGATATTTAACTTTGGGTATTCATCCCAGGTTTACCACAAAAATTTTGGTTCCAGCCTATGGCCAATATTTTGGAAAATGAACCAAGTTTGATGTGAAAAGGTTCACCCATCTCTACTAATCATGTGTTTGTCTTCAGGTATAGGAATCCCATCTACCATGTGCCATTTATAATTCCGGGTATCATCCAACGTTACAAAGGAACTTTTTGGGCCCACTTATGAATCAAGGCCTGGCTTTGACTGAAGCCTCTGTACCCCCCTGGCAGAAGTAGTCATCTCAGCCACATGACCCAGTCAAATCTAAATAGAATGATGGACCCAATGCCAGAATGGAGAACCCAGGGTAGATGACTTCTTTTTTTTATTTTATTATTTTACCCCATCCTGGTCTCCTGGGTTTTCCAGTTTAGCTGCAAAAGCCCATTGACTCTTGACTCATTGCAACCAGTGCCTATAAAGGAAGGGGACACAATTTATGTAAGCCATAAAATATGAATAAAAATTGCAAAACGTTATTTTTTTTATAATTATTTATTTTATTTTTAGACTACTCTGATCAGTGAAAATTCCATTTCCGTTGTATAATATTCTTGATTGCTGAACTTTCAGGTCAGTAACATGTGATAGCCAAACAAATCTTGCAACATATTACTTAGGATAATGTTGTTAAATAAGTCCTTGAGTGAAAGTCGCAGTAAGGTGCAGGTAAAATAAGAAGATTACCTAAACCCTGAGATGCCCTTGAGGTCCCTTGTGCCAAGGTTAATAAATATTCTCCATATCATCAGTGAGTGATCCATAATACACGTAACAATCACACTTTACACTTTATTTCTCCGAGACTTACAATCCATTACATCAGGAAGATTAATAGGCTGCAACTTGCTGTCCGGTCTCCGGGAATGAGCAATAGTTTTTCTGGGTTAACTGCCAACTGGAAATGATTCGTTGCTCGACCAGCGCACAATACGCTTATTGTAAAGGTGCCGTACATTTCTCAGACATTGTTATGAGCTTAAAATCCTGCTCCAAACTATAAAAAGGTAATGATTTGTCAAAAGGGAAAATGCTGTAGAAATAAGAATATTGAAAATACAATACATCACTTACATGGTACTTTCTTCTCCATTCACATCAAAAGCTGGATGCAAAATTCTAATATTGCCAAAATGCAGGGCACGATGAGAATATAGAGGAAACTACACAGAGCTGGGCTGCAAGGTCACAAATACAGCAGCAAGGATAGAATCATAGTCTACTCTATCTTTAGTCTATGGGTAAAAGAAGAAGTCCGAAGACAAAAATTGGATTTGGATGTAGAGATTTCAAAAAACAAAAATTGGATTTGGATGGAGAGAAGAATTCGGAAGACAAATATTGTATTTGGATGGAGAGAAGAATTCGGAAAACAAAAATTTGATTTGGATGGAGAAAAAAATTAAGAAGGCAAAAATTTGATATGGATGGAGAGAAGAATTCAGAAGACAACAATTGGATTTGAATGGAGAGAAGAATTCAGAAGACAGAATTTGGATGTGGATGGAGAGAAGAATTCGGAAAACAAAAATTTGATTTGGATGGAGAGAAGAATTCAGAAGACAAAAAATTGATCTGGATGGAGAGAAGAATTCTGAAAACAAAAATTTGATTTGGATGGAGAGAAGAATTCAGAAGACAAAAAATTGATCTGGATGGAGAGAAGAATTTGGAAGACAAAAGTTGGATTTGGATGGAGAGAAGAATTTGGAAGACAAAAGTTGGATTTGGATGGAGCGAAGAATTTGGAAGACAATTGGATTTGGATGTAGAGAATTTGGAAAACAAAAATTGTATTTGGATAGAGAGAAGAATTTGGAAAACAAAAATTGGATTTGGTTAGAGAGAAAAATTTTGAAAAAAAATGGATTTTGATGGAATATAAAATACAATGTATAGAAAATATTTAAAATTCTATTAAACTAATAAACATTGATAAATTGCAAATTTTAGATGTACAGAGACATTGGACGATGATTCTTTATGATGTCCAAAATGAAATGAGCCTCATGTTTAACCCTATAAAGTCTAATTTCATCCTACATACACTGGTATGTGTGTAGGTATACTTTGTAGTCTGTGATGAATATATATGGCAGGGGATCATGTAAACAGAGGTGGACTGAGATTAATCTGGGTCTCTGGACCATGAAATTCTTAGGTCATGTGTAAAACAACATATGCAAGGTACATTCAATCCATTCCTTCAAATTGTCAATGATATACAGAGGTTTCCACCTTGACCCCAGTTTCTTATGAAATCAGTTTAGTCAAGTAGTGTAACATGCTAACAAAAGCCTCCATAGTCTTTGTAAAACTGGCTGATTACATATAGAAACATATAGCTTATCATTATGTGACACAATATCATAAAATAATATTGTCTTGAGAAGTTGATAATTTTATGACAAATATCTGAACATGTCAGCCAAAAGCAAAGGTAAGAAAGGACACATCTGTATATGGTGGACATATCTATTTTTTTCAGTCATATTTTTAGATCATTGGTTAAATTATAGAATTCAATGTCAATCAGCTGCTTTTAAGGCTAGTAGGATATTTTTTATATATGTGATCAGTGGAGGATAGACACAGGCCCGGCTCAAGTGACGTCCCGTACATCATTGAAGATGGCTGAAATCATTGGGGAGTGCACTGGAGCCAATATTGAAGAGATCTTTGGGAATTGTGCCAGAGCCAGGGAGAGGTGAGTAACAGTGTTTTTTATGTTTATATCATCCCCTGTGTCTCTGATTATTATACTCTGAGGTCTGAAAAGAATCCAAAGTATAATAATTGTTCATGGGGGTCCACAATGGGGCATGATATTGTGTTCAGTGGCCACTATGGGGCATAATACTGTATGCAGGGGCCACTATAGGGCATAATACTGTGTGCAATGGTCACTATGGGACATCATACCATGTGCAGGGGCCCCTATGGGGCATAATAGTGCATGCAGGACTGTGGGCGTGAGGTGAATTAGTCATTGTCTTTGGAGGGGGGAGGAGATGATTGGTCGGGGTCTTCGGCATGAGTTGAGGGATGTGGGGGCACCGCCATTCTTAGTTCTGTCACTGTATCACATAATAATGACCTATCCTTAGTATAGGTCATCAATATGTAAGTTTCACATAACCCCTTTAAAATGAGTGTTTGTCCATGGATGTAATAAAACACAGCTCACCAGAACAGGAACCACATGAGAACTTTTTCCATTCTGGCTCGTGTGTCCTGAATTGGGAACGACCCTTCTACAATGTAAATGTCCCCTTACAATGATATATGGCCAAAGAGTTGTCTTTATGAGACACTTTCTTTCGGTGTTGGCTTGTAATACAACTATGACTGCTCAATGTATAATGGAATGAGTGCGAGAAGACAAACCTCTCACCCTATTACCTATGACGTCCTACATTCACACTTATTCTATATGGGAAATAATGATATTTCCTCTTTATGCCCTTTACAAAAAAAATCTAATCAGAAAGTAAAAATTCATAAAGATATAGGAAAGTTCAAGAAAGCATCGGGGAAAAGAGAAAGGTCATTTGTTGGCTTTTGTGTAATTTTAATTTGGAAAAGGTTGCACTAGTTACAATATAATGTATACAGCGAGAGGAATCCAATTCACTAGAGCCCCGGCTTCACCAATATATGGCTCACGTTCCCCCCAGGTCCTATTGGCAGGACCGCTCTGAACAGACCAGAGTTGCTTAAGGGAATCATTTTTCAAGTGTCAGAACAGATTTAATTCTTCCTTATCCTACTTGATTCCTATGAAAGTGAGAAAAATGTACATATCGAGCTATTGCTGGGGAATCGGCTGTAACTGTAAGAAAATCTTGAAGGAAATTTGCCTCTACAAAATTCTTAACTTCTAATTAGGTTTAGTAAATGGACGTTGTTTCTATGAAAAGTTCCTTTAGTTCTTGTACCCACAGGCTGGTTGTTATACTCTGGTGTCATCCTGTAATGGCCGATATGGTAGATTTTTGCTATCGAATTTCTAATTTTCCACATCAACTTAGTATATCGTTTTTTTTTTCCCCATTAAAAAAAGTTTAAGACGTAACTCTAATTATAAATCTTTTCATAAATGAATAGTTCTGGTGAATATAAGAAACTTTGTAATACATCTTATTAAAGAAATGTGTCTTCTTCGTCTCATTATCTTAACTCAGATGGTATCTCTGTATAGAATCCATCTCAGCTAACATACAGAAGTCTATGGAGAGGTAATGGGGGAGGAGAAGGTTGTTAATGAATAATAGCCTCATTTAGTGCAGAGGTAGAGTCGTGTCTTAAAGGGATCCTATCTTTCAAACCCTTTTTTTTTCTAATACGTCGGAATGGCCTTAATAAAGGCTATTCTTCTACTACCTTTCATTGTCTTCTCCATGCCGCCGTTTGCCTAAAACCCTGTTTTTTGTCAGTATGTAAATGAGTTCTCTCACAGCACTGGGGGTGGGCCCCAGCACTCAAACAGCACTGGGGGCGTCCCCCAGAGAACTGTCCATTGACACCTCCATCTTCGTCTGGAAAGAGGTCTTTACCGCGTCTTCTTCCAGCGGTGTCTTCTAACTCCTAGGCCAAGGGCCTAGGGCAAGCCAACTGCGTATGTCAGCCTGCCACGAGAAAATGGCCACTTCCAATACTGTGTAAGCGGCCATTTTTCTTGTGGCCACGAGCATGCGCAGTCGTCTTTGCCTAGAAGTTAGAAGACATCGCTGGAAGAAGACGCAATGAAGACCTCATTCCAGACGAAGATGGAGGCGGTGCTGGAGAGTAGAGATGAGCGAGTAGTACTCGATCGAGTAGGTATTCGATCGAATACTATGGTATTCGAAATAATCGTAGTCAATCGAGTACCACTCGCTGTTCAAATGTAAAAGTTCGATGCAGAACCAGCATTGATTGGCCGAATGCTATACAGTCGGCCAATCAATGCTGGTTCTTCTCCTACCTTTAGAAGTCTTCTCCGTGCAGCTTCCCCGCGGCGTCTTCCAACTCTTTATTCACTCTGCCAGGCATCGGGCCTGGGCAGAGCCGACTGCGCATGTCCACTTGTAGTGCGGGCATGCGCAGTCGGTTCTACCCAGGCCCGATGCCTGGCAGAGTGAATGAAGAGCCGGAAGATGCTGCGGGGACGCTGCATGGAGAAGACTTCTCGGAAGATCCAGCCCGACCCTCACTCGTGGACTTGGTAAGTATAATGTGATCGAACGTTGTCTACCCCTGAAACAAGCATTTTCCTCCCATAGACTATAATAGGGTTCGATATTCGATTTGAGTAGTCGAATATTGAGGGGCTACTTGAAACGAATATCGAACCTCGAACATTTTACTGTTCACTCATCTCTACTGGAGAGTTCTCTGGCAGCATTGCCAGGAAAGGTAGAAGAATAGCCTTTCTTAAGGCTATTCTGACATGTTAGAAAAAAAAGGGTTTGAAAGATAGGATCCCTTTAAAGATGCATCAGTGTTAAAACAGCTTCTCACTAATAGTGTAGCAGAGGGTGAATTATTCAGCCTCCTCCTCCTTCTCCCCTCTCTATAGACTTCTATGTAAAATGTATCTGAAGAACTGACCATATTTCTTTAATTAGATATATTACACACTTTTTTATATTCACCTGTGCTATTTATTTATGAAAAGTTAAGGTTTCAATTTTTGATATCTAATGTGCCAATGTTTTCCAAATGGTGCCATTTTTTGTTTTTGTATATATTAACCACAAAATAAAATAATCCTGACAGATGGAAAAAATGCTTAACTAGCTCAATATTAACTTGTCTTGATCTGATCTCTAACCAAGAACCAGACCCCTTTACTGAAGTCAATAATTTCCATTCCATTTACAAACTTGACATCGACAGCAGATTCCTTACATCTGAATGTCTAGGACACAGTTGGGGCACATTGATTTTTTATGCAGTTTTTGAAACAAAAACCAGGAGTGGATTGAAAAAAAAAAGAGAGAATGTAATCTTTCCTTTGTAGGTTTTCACTACAGTTTTTGTTTTCAAAAAGTTCATAAAAAATCCTGAGCGTGTGTCCTTGCTCTAAGAGCAAATGAATAGTATTCACTACAAAACTGAGGAGTCGTGGTTACCAGACCCAACCACATCTAGACTTGGTTGGTCCAGAAGCAAACAACCCCACAAGATGCTTACATTGTAGCAGATTCCTCTGCAACTTGATAATTTTTGGGGTTATTTGTATTTCACTCAATCTATGGAGCTAAATTTATCACTGTTCTATGAAATCTAATCACGGCGACTGTATTCATGTCACACTCTAGTGCGTTACACAATTTGTGTAGCGCAGTGTTTCTCAATGTTTTCAAGCCAAGTACCCACTCAAGACAAAAATTTCCAACCGAGTACCCTTGATGGACGCTGTTATGTCTGTCATCGGACAGATGTGTCTCTTGATCTCAAATTGGAAAGACAATCTGGCGTAAATAATGAACCATACAAATTTTTGTGATTGTGGGGCCAACTCTGCCAGGCACACACAAAAAGTTCTACGAGTTTATAAGGTCCAAAATAGCTTTTAAAGAATCATATCATAGATCAAAAGCTATCTGTCTATTCAGCACTGGGTACCCACTTGTGTAGAGGAGACCTGGCCTCTCCTAACCCTTACCAGTTGTCTGCATCTGCTTGGCAGCCATTGTGTGTTGATATTAGAAGATGATGGGTGGCTTGGGTGGCATTAGCTTCCCAGGAGCCTTAGAAGTTGAGCACTGACTAGATCTGCCATGTTCAGAGCAATGGTTCCCAGCCATGCCTTGTACCCCCTGAGACTGCATAGTGTTCCCCCTAGTGTACACCTACCGCACCAGTGTAGACCATCCATTTAATATAGAGTGTATAGATATATGCAATACACAAATAGCACAAAGCAATCTGATGCTAATACAAAATTTTTGTTGCTTGCAACATTGGTAGGTCCACCATGATAAGTCACCTGATTAAACTATATACTGTAGGTTTCCCTGTTCTTATGTATAACACCAAAGCTAGAGTTTCCGATGTTAGGACTCTGTCTGCCAAGTATCAAACCCTTGCTCTATCTGCACACCACTTGCTTTCATTACTCCTGTATAGACAAAAAAGAAATTTCCCTTGGCCAAGGCCACTTTGTGAGAAGAGTTCAGCTCATCTGCCTGTCTGGACGCAGTCATTTGGTAGCCCGTCCTAAGGTGAGCTGATGCGCTCATTACCAGCAGATACGCAGAGCTATTGATCCACTTTATTGATAATTTTATTTTTATTGCAATATGAATGCATTAGTATATTTTAATGATGGTTAATATTGTATGATAATGATCTGCATTCCCATTATGGTAATTGTAATTTCATCCATAGTAGCAAATTAAAGGAGGGCTAAACAAACAATAATTAGAACGCTTATATTAAAACTCCATTTTAGAGCCATTTCTATAGATGTGCCGTAATATTAATTATTACTGACTCTACATTTATAAAAGTGCTGACCAATAACAGCGAAATGATCTTTTTTCCAATGACTCGTGCATTGTTCCATGGGCTGATATGTAAAATATGGCGAGGGAACAGTTTAGAGATATTCAAAGAGAGAGTTAAAGAGGATCTTTCATCACCTTCACTAACTCCAGTTCTTTGCATCCTTTGCTTATACTACATAGATGGAATATTTTCTGTAGCGACCGCCATTTCTAAGCAATCAGTGCAATTAGTACTGTCAAGTGGGTGGTGTTAGGTAAAGAGGCAGGACTTTATACTGACTGAACTGACACCGATTTCCTCTGATTGGAAAGTGTCATTCCTAGAGAAGACTTCTGAGGCCCAGTTCACATCTGTGTTCGGGCCATTCTGTTCCACCTATCCACATGAAATATGCAAGCAGCGCTTTGTCCTCTGCATTTTTTATGCGGAAACCACATGGACCCCATTATAGTCTATATAGCCCCAATCTCAACATCATCCAGTCTGTCTTGGATAACATGGAGAGACAGAAGGATTGGAGCAAGCTTACATCTACAGAAGATCTGTGCTCAGTAGGGTTGAGCCGATCTTGAGATTTCAGGATTGTTTTTAAATCCTGATTTTCAATCATTTTCCCGATTGAGAAATTTGCATGATCGCCGATCAGGTTCCGATCTTTCCCGATCCTGATCGCTAAACTCTGTTAATGAAATATACATGAATAGGGTTGAGCCAATCTCGAGATAACCTCGATCCCGCTGGAAAATATCAGAATCGGAATTCCGATTGCGATCATGAAATTTACTCCTTCTTTTCCGAACCCGATTGCTCAACCCTAGTGCTCAGTGCTCCATGATGGTGGGGACAACCTCCAAGAACTGTTTGCAAGTGTACCGAGAAGAATTGATGGAAGGCAAAGGACAAAGTTTACACCAAATATTGATGGAATTAGATTTTTATTTTCTTCATTCTCTTTATTTTGTTAATTGACATAAAAAACTAAACACTTCCTGTATTTTGTGACTTTTTGATCTGCTGTCTCGGGAAGGTGGCCTTAGGCTTTTGCTGATAACATAGGCTATTAACACTTATTAAACAGTCAGATATTGACATACCAGGTAGAGTGTCTAGACAGTTTTCTTTCTCCTGAAGAACAGCTATTTTTGCTTACTTTTCTCATTTGCAGTTACATTGCTTTAAAGACTCCTTATGACCTAAATGTTTCAAGAAGAATCAGAACCTTACAAGATAAAACATAGGTGTTTCCTAGACAGCACTCCATGAGGTCAGGCATGGTATTGCTACTAAAAGACTTCAATGATACAATGTTTCAAAAATTAAACAATACTAATTTATTCAAGATACAAAGCAAGGCTTGCCCAAAGTGTAAAATATTGTCTGACATTCTGAATGGTTTAGCACGCAGCACACATCAGATGACACAGTGTGAATGAATATATTGTTGCCTTGTATCACATTTTAATCTTATTTGTTTTAGAGATATATTCATTTTCTAATCTAGTGCAAGTTTATAAGCAATGAGCAAAAAAAATTCCAACCAATAAGCTGCATGTAAAGTAATAAAAGATAACATCTCATATTGGAGCCTTATGAGTTTGGAATTCACAGACAGATTAAAATATTGACATATTAAAAAGATCTCAGTATGAACCCGAGATCACGCTGTTCTGACTGTCTCCACTTAAATTACTTTCTTTATAATTTGTAAATATATTATTTTGCATGGGTCACAGGTGGCGCATTTTTTATGTATTTCATAAGACTTCATCATTTACATTTTTATTTCTTTTATTATTATTTTTTTGTGTAATTAAAGCAAAACTGCACAATCGGCAACTTATATAATGTGTATTAACAAAAAAAGAAGAATGCACAGATTGTATTTTATAACTAAACCTTAGCTTGTTCTTTCCTAGCTCTGTATATTCATACATCATAGATCCCAGCAGGAGACAACACAAAATTTCCAACTCTGTAACTTATAATAAGGCCAGGCAGTATCTAGTGTATCAGTGTTTTACGGCATTATTGTGTAACATTATAGTCTGATTATAGGACATTGGTAGTCTAAATTATTTGGTAAAATAACAAACTCTACAAGGTTATAGCTTTCTTAAGTATCAATGTTTCTAAAAATCTTGTATGTCAATTTCTGCCATTGTTGGGTAATCCATACTAAACTATACAACTCCTAATGACCTGGAGAGTACCTTCATACAATAGTGATAAGTTTTAATTGTAGGATTACACCTATAACCCTTTCCATATATCTGACATAATATTGTGACAGATGTTGGGTCTTTCAAGATGGCGCCCAATGAAAAACTAAGCAGGCACCATATCCTTTGGTTCCCTGTTGTCCCAGCACTAACTCTTTATATATGGCTGCCTTTCCTCCCTGTTTCCTATCTAGGGCCATTCTTCTCCCCACTACTCACTTTCAGCCTAATTGTGGGATCTATCCAGTTACTTTGGCAGCCTGGAGCGTTCAGAAGGCTCTGAAATCTTCTGAATATTTCCTCAATACATTATTGTTTTGTGGTAACAGTCTATGGTACAAGCAATATAATTGTCACAGTATTAACTCCCCCCTTCCTATTTTTGACTCAAAAACATCTAAAAAATATGCCACCTTTCCTTACCATGGAAACATTAAGGACCCTTTACATCACCCTATTCACTCGTGTCTTGACCACTGTAACTCCTTACTAATCGGTCTTCCCCTTACTAAACTCTCCCCTCTACAATCTATCTGAATGCAGTGGTCAGGCTCATCTATCAGTCTAGACACTACAGTGATGCCTCGGGTCTGTGCCAGTCACTACATTGGCTGCCTATTCATTACAGAATACAATATAAACTGAGGGGCAACACAATGGCTCAGTGGTTAGCACTGCAGCCTTGCAGCGCTGGAGTCCTGGGTTTCAAATCCCTCCAGGAACAACATCTGCAAAGAGTTTGTATGCTCTCCCCATGTTTGCATGGATTTCCACCCATTCTACTAAGACATACTGATAGTAATTGGGGCTCACAATCTACAAAAAAAAAAAAAAAAAAAAGGATACAATATAGACTGATCACCCTCATCCACAAGGCTCTCCACAATGCTGTACCTTCCTATATTTCCTCCCTCAATTCTGTCTACTGCCCAACCCGTGCTCTCCGTTCACTCAATGACCTAACACTTACCTCCTCTATTATCAGAACCTCCCACGCTCGTATACAAGACTTCCCCGAGTTGCACCACTTCTCTGGAATGCTCTACCCCAGACAATCAGATTAACTCCCAATTTCTACAGCTTCAAGCACAAACTAAAGACACATCTCTTCAGAAAGGCATATCGCACTCCCTAAAGTAAACCCTCCCATAGTTAGAATCCCTAAAACTAAACTTTCCCTTCATGCTCCCTCATTACCCTACAGGATATGATGTCTTATCGGACTGTAACTTTATATGTCCGGGCACCATTAGCATATACAAGGACATTGACTGGTGATGACTCATATCTACTATGCTGTCCCTGCTACCTCTTGTGTCACTCTCTTTACCTTATAGATTGTAAGCTCTTGTGAACAAGGCCCTCAGTCCCATTGTGTGAATTGACTTATTACTCTATAATGTCTTATTTGGTCTGTACTTTAACTCTACAATTTGCAAGGTGCTGCAAAATAGGTTGGCACTATCTAAATAAAATATTATTATTATTATTATTATTATTATTATTATTATTATTATTATTATTATTATTATTATTATTATTATTATTATTATTATTATTATTATTACTTTTGGATTCACCAAGAGCCAATTTGGGTTTCCATATTATGTTTTCTAAAATTATTAAGAAAGTTAAAAAAAAAAAAAAAAAAAAAAAAACATACATATAGTATTTTTGACATTGCGATGTAATATTTATGATGGTATTTTTTTAAGATTTTATTCTTCAGGATAAAAATGCATCAGTAAATTTCATCAAGTTGATAAATGGAAAAACATCCATCAGCACCAACTTGAAAGTAAAAATAAAGCATATTAATCATAACTTGTGATGGCATGTGCTACGTAGATGTTGATGTCTTGAGATATAAGGTCACACACTACAGTTAATTAGATTTGTTTTTGTCAAAAATGTCCAAAATATTTTCATGATGAAACATTTCAGCAATCTGTAGATTCTCTAGAAGGACAGAAGTCACAAGGAGCTGGTGATTAATGGTTGGGTTATCTCTAAGTCATTCGGAGTCTACCCAAAAATTTGCTACTGGTCAAAAAAATTCTGTGTTATTTTCTACTGACATACACTTAAAGGTTGAGTCAACCTAGTCTGGAATAGTGTGGGGCTGGGGTTGAGCGATCAGGATTGGGGAAGATCGGATTCCAATCGGCGATCAAGCAAATTTCACAAACGCGATCGGGATCCGCTGGAAAATGATCGGAAATCAGATTTTAAAATCGATCCTGAAGTCTCAAGATTGGCTCAACCCTATGTTGGACCACCCACCTGACAGTATAGAGCCTACTATGTATATTGGGTTCTGATACTATCAGAAACAATGGCTTGGGACCAGTGGGGGGGTTGCCCAAAAAAATTCAAATTTCACCAATTGCAAAAAGACAAAGAGTTGGAATTGCTGGAGGTAGTTTATAGTCCTTATAGAAGATGTAACATCTAGACAACCTCTTTTTACACTGTCTACCAATAAATATTTGGATCCCTGCGGTAGAATAGAAAAATAACATTTATTCCTATCCAATAGTTGGTAGACCCCAGCAGACGTTTCCTTACAAATGGTATTGATGGACACAATACTCCCAGATGCCTGGTGAAACTCCTGATGTATGTGAGCCATCGGTTGGGTGTGGTTTCTCTGGCCAGCACTCGTCGGTCTCTATCTCCCAGTTTCGGGGGTCTGCCGACTCAGGGCACATTCCGACAATCGCCGTTCACCTTCCACTTTGTAATCACATAGGCCAATGTCAATTTTGGGTAATTCAGTTTGCTTGCTATGTTTCTTAAGGATCGACCATTTCTGTGGTACTCCACAATTACCCCTTTCTCGGAATTGGACAACTCTGCACTTCGTGGCATCTTTCATGCTACTAATGCCAATACTGTTTCCTATTTAATGGCGGAAGGCGTGACGTACATAACAACCGCAGATATCTTCATTTGCATGGGTGTTCAAATACTTGGTAGACAGTGTATATTCCCTTTGGGGGTATATGGGCATTGTAGATGGGACTTTCCTCTCACTAGCCGACTTCTATTAGCAAGAACCAGGAGAATCTGCTTTTGCTCTGGTGAACTTGGTATGACTGTGGGTTATATCATTCTCTTAAAGAAGTGCTGTATGATATAATATTCCTAGTTTTCATAAATTCCCTTTAAGATCACAGATACCCCTGGGGGCTTACAGTACACCTTATACATTAAATGTAGATAAGCAGAATTTTAGGGAAGCTGAATTTCTAAAAGGGGTGTCCTGATGCTACCATAGAAGAATGGTTTTCCGAGGCACATACTGTAAATGCCACTCCTTACAGTAGATTGTTTGCACCTAGCCATGGATAGGCATCAACAATATTATTTGTCAGGTTGCTTCTGATCCCCTCTATGAACCAAAGTTGAGAGTCACTCATAAGGAGTCAGTCTATCCCTATAATCCTGTACATTGACCCTGCCAATGAATGGCTGGCATGTGATACAACTTTTCTTCTGCAATATCTGATGCAGAAATGTGTGGTCACTTGGAAACCTCCACCAGTGATTTCCAGGGACCTGGACGGTGGACCTGCTTGTAACCAGTAAATAGCTACGCTGGCTTTTTAAAAATTATTATTTAAACCTGCACTCGGACATATGCTGGGGCACCCCTCAATTTCCATAAATTCATGGGGACTGTCCCACGATTTGGGTGCCGTCCTACTGTTTTGATTCAATCTATGTCTGTATTCTCCAGACAGATTTACCATTCAGACTTTGGTTGATGCAGGATGTCTGCAGAAGGAAGGGACGATGAGCACCAAGATGGAGATTGCACCAGAGGGCAAGGTGAAAATTGCATTATATTAAAGCATGTATCACACTACCAATGAGCAAACATTATATAATGAAGACATTATATTATCTGTGAGCCACTGAGGGGACATTATATTATGTGGGGAGGGGGTACTAGGGGATATTATATTATATGAGGCCACCGAGAAATATGAGCTACTGAGAGTAATATTAAATTATATGGCATACATAATACTGAGTGGGGCCACTTACATAGTTATATAGTTAACTAGAGGGAGGACCCGGCTTCGCATGGGTATATTACATTTTATGTTTGTGTACTGGCCCCATAAGAATTGTCCAGTTTTGCACTGATGTATTTTGTATGTGGTTTGTGTGTATGTCCATAAGCGTCATGTGATTATGTGTATCTCATTTTGGATGTCAGTGAAAAACCTGTGATCAGTTGTTATGGATACCTGGAGTAAAGCTGTATCTAATCCTTCCCCGTGTAGTACTGTGTTTAGATGCAAGTATCCAATCCTTGTTGGTGTGGTACTTTGTGCAGATGCACATATCTAATCCTCCCCGTGTGGTATTGTGTGAAGAGGCGCGTATCTAATCCTCCAGTAAGTGAAACTATGTGCAGACGCGCATATCTAATGACTCTGGCTTGCGGTACTGTGTGTAGATGCGCGTATCTAATACTCTGGCGTGTGGTACTGTGTGCAGATGCACGTATCTAATCCTCCCCTGTGCGGTATTGTGTGAAGAGGTGCGTATCTAATCCTACAGCATGTGGAACTGTGTGTAGACGTGGGTATCTAATCCTACGGCATGTGGTACTGTGTGCAGACGTGCGTATCTAATCCTACGGAATTTGGTACTGTGTGCAGACACGCTTATCTAATCCTCTGGCGTGTGGTACTGTCTGCAGACGCAGGTATTTAATCCTCCCCTGTGTGGTATTGTGTGAAGAGGCACGTATCTAATCCTACGGCATGTGGTATGGTGTGCAGACACGTGTATCTAATCCTACGGCATGTGGTACTGTGTGTAGACGTGCGTATCTAATCCTACGGCATGTGGTACTGTGTGCAGACGCGTGTATCTAATCCTATTGCGTGTACAACTGTGTGAAGACACGTGTATCTAATCCTCCCCTGTGTGGTATTGTGTGAAGAGGCGTGTATCTAAACCTACGGCGTGTGGAACTGTGTGTAGACGCGTGTATCCAATCCCCCGGCATGTGGTACTGTGTGCAGATGCGCGTATCTAATCCTATGGCATGTGGTACTGTGTGTAGACACGCGTAGCTAATCATCCCCCGTGTGATACTGTGTGCTGAGACGCGTATCTAATTCTCTGGCTTGTGGTACTGTGTGCAGAGGCATGTATCTAATCCTCCCCTGTGTGGCATTGTGTGAAGAGGCGCGTATCTAATCCTTTGGCGTGTGGAACTATGTGTAGACGCGCGTATCTAATCCTACTGCATGTGGTACTGTGTGCAGACGCGTGTATCTAATCCTATGGCATGTACAACTGTGTGCAGACGTGCGTATCTAATCCTCTGGAATGTGGAACTGTGTGCAGACACGCATATCTAATCCTCTGGAATGTGGAACTGTGTGCAGACGTGTGTATCTAATCCTATGGCATGTGGTACTGTGTGTAGACGCGTGTATCTAATCCTCCCCTGTGTGGTATTGTGTGAAGAGGCGCGTATCTAATCCTACGGCGTGTGGAACTGTGTGTAGACGCGTGTATCCAATCCCCCGGCATGTGGTACTGTGTGCAGATGCGCATATCTAATCCTATGGCATGTGGTACTGTGTGTAGACGCGCATATCTAATCCTAACCCGTGTGGTACTGTGTGCAGACGTGCATATCTAATCCTCCCCCGTGTGATACTGTGTGCTGAGACGCGTATCTAATTCTCTGGCTTGTGGTACTGTGTGCAGAGGCATGTATCTAATCCTCCAAAGTGTGGTACTGTGTGCACACACACATATCTAATCCTCCCTTGTGTGGTATTGTGTGAAGAGGCGCGTATCTAATCCTTTGGCGTGTGGAACTATGTGTAGACGCGCATATCTAATCCTCTGGCATGTGGAACTGTGTGCAGACGCGTGTATCTAATCCTATGGCGTGTACAAATGTGTGCAGACGCACATATCTAATCCTCTGGAGTGTGGAACTGTGTGTAGACTCCTGTATCTAATCCTTCGGCATGTGAAACCGTGTGCAGATGCACGTATCAAATCCTTCAGTGTGTGGAACTGTGTGCAGAAATGCGTATTTAATCCTCTGGTGTGTGGGACTGTGTGCAGACCCGTGTATCTAGTCCTCTGGCGTGTGATACTGTGTGCTGATCTGTGTATCTAATCCTCTGATGCGTGTATCTCAGTTTGGATATCAGTGTTGTATTGTGCATGTGGAGTGACCGTGTGTATTGCAGTTGGAATATGAGTGAAAGACTTGCAGGTTTGTATTGGCTAAGGGGGGGGGGGGGGGGGGGCACTGTGTTTGGAATGCTGTATCTCAGCAACGGTATGTCCGAGTGAGTTGAAGTTTCGTCTTAAACCTTCCCGGATACCTGAAGTATCTCTGTACCAAATTTGGTGAAGATCGGTCCAGTCGTTTGGTTCGCATTAGAGTACAGACAGACAGACAGACGGACGGACAGACAGACAGACAGACAGACAAGAATTCATTTTTATAAGATAGGGAGATACAGCTGAAAAATATTTATCTCTATCAAATTCCACATAGAGGACATTGGATGGTGTGAGGGGCATTATAACGTGTGGAACCAACTAGGGGGCATTATACAATGTGGAATTACTTGGTGACACTATAACGTGTGTTGAGAAATAACACTATGTATTATACATTAACGAGCTCTATCAAGGTCTTGGGGCATATAAGAACAAAAACTAAAATTGCTTCATGTGCCCCCCACTTGTTCCACTTTGCATCATCTGAAATGTTAAAAACATGTCATAAGTAGTGGTGAGGACTAGGGTTGACCGATCAGGATCAGAAAAGATTGGATTCCGATCGGCGATCAAGTAAATTTCACGATTGCGATCGGAATTCTGATCCCGATCTTTTCCAGTGGGATCAAGGTCGGAGGTTATCTCAAGATCGGCTCAATCCTAGGAGTGACTTTTCCCATAGAGAAACATTGACTAGGTTTGAGCGATTGGTATCGGAAAAGATCGGATTCTGTTTGGCATTCGAGCAAATTTCACAATCGTGATTGGCTGAAAAATTATTGGAAATCAGATTTTAAAATCGATCCTGAAATCTCAAGATCGGCTTAACCCCAGGGAGGACTTAATTATGGAACCCTTGCACGAATACCTCCAACGCCAGGGAAGGTGGGAGGGGCAGTAAAAATTTGATGCCCCGGAAGTGTTTATGCACCAGGAGCTATGCGACGGAGGTATTAGAATGAGTATATTCGCTCATCTCTAGTCTCAATATCTTACTATGCTGCACGGTACATGGAGTTCTTCTTTAATTTCCAAATGCTCTAAAATAAGTCAATTTATAGAGACATTTTATTGAGGTGCAAGCCCTGAAGTATCTTACATGTTCACTTCCATTTGTTGTACTTATCACATTTATAGTTGGATTTAGCACCTACTGGAAAAGCAATTAAAGACGTATTAAATATTGAAAAATCTCTTAAAATGTTAATGCAGATGCAGCACGGTCGGCTAAGTTTACTGTACCAAAATCACTGATCCTAAGTGAGATGAAAGAATCGTGGCCCATGTTCTCTACAGCTGTGCAAACCCAAGATTTACAAGCAGTGAAAGTTACTTTGATATCAACATTTTGCCTTAAAATATTTTGCAGGAATTTTTCCCCTGAGTAGTTTGTTTATCTGCGGGCAATAACTAGCGATAAAAAAAAGTCATTTGTGATTTCTTAGCTTGTTCTACAAATGGCAACATAGTCTTGACCCTGACCTTAAGAATGTCATAAAATATATTAAATGGGAGAAGCTTAATGGACCAAAACACACCTACCAGCACTTCCTGTTGTCATAAAAGGGTCATGTGATCCCAGCTATAATGGGTCAATAAAAAGCAGAATTCAAACCAAATAAAAAAAATATCTTACACTCACCAGACAGATTTGGGTCTTGGTTGGTCTGCTCCGAGGTTTTTGATTGGGCCTCAGTGATCATAATGGAGGCATTAACATCATCATCGGTGTACGGACACACGTTCATCATCTAAACTGAGGCCTGTGATTGTGGGTTGGAATACATGGAGGACATGCGGAAAGAAGAGAGGATATTATAGCAGGAAAGTTGATTTTTTTTCTTTTTTTAATGTCCTTGACCTCCAATTATTGTACACTGGAACCTAAAGAGACCTCAGAATATGATAATCAAATTCTCTGTATTCGTACGAGACAAACTCACAACTCTCGAAAAATCCATAATGAATCATCTCTAGTTAAAATCGGACACTAGTGCTCAAAAAAGTTTCAGCATAGCCTTAGGCAGTAGCGTAACTACCGGGGTAGCAGCGACAGCCGCTACCGCTGTGTCTTTTTATTTACTTAATAGGCCATTACTGGCTATAGTTACTCCAGCTGGTAACGGGCCCTATTTACTTTACGATCCTGGCAGGGGCCGGGATCAGTAAGTAATACCACGGGCCCCACATACATCATTATTATGCCCAAGTATAATGATCAGAGGTCCAGGGGAGGTAAGGTAACATAAAAAAGTGTTACTTACCTCTCCAGGCAGGTTCTACTTCTGTGACTCTCCCTGACGTCATATGACCTGTGTCCCGGGTCATGTGAAGTCCCGGACTTCATTGAAGATGGTCGACACCACTGAGGACTGCTGCAGAGCCAGGGATAGGTAAGTAAAATAGTTTTTTATGTTGGTACCCCCCCCCCCCTTCATTCTCCGATTATTATACTCTGGGATTTGAAAAGAGTATAATAATTGTTAATGGGTGTCCACAGTGGGGCATAATAGTGTGTTCAGGTTCCACTATGGGGCATAATACTGTGTGTAGGGGTCACTATGGGGCATAATACTGTGTGCAGGGGTCACTATGGGGCATAATACTGTGTGTAGGGGTCACTATGGGGCATAATACTGTGTGCAGGGGCCACTATGGGACATAATACTGTGTGCAGTGGCCACTATAGGGTATAATACTGTGTGCAGGGGTCACTATGGGGCATAATACTGTGTGCAGGGGCCACCATGGGGCATAACATTGTGTACAGGGGGCACTATGGGGCATAATTGAGAGCACAGGAATGCGGGGAGGGGGGATTTGGTCGGGGTCTTCGGCGGGCATCGTTCGGGGAGGGGCCCCATGTCAAAAGTTCGCCACCGGGCCCCGCCATTCCTAGTTACACCACTGGCCTTAGGTGAATGTGACATTGCAGCTTCAGGATTAGTGACGTAAAATTGTGCAATATCACACTGCTACATTGCAATTAATGATGAATGTGATGTGAATGTGATGGTGTTGCAACCCACAGATTACAGACAGTTGGGGTTTCACCATGACCACGTTCACTATCACTTCATGTAACTTTAGCGGCAGAACATAGTCCCCTAAACCGGATGGCTGTTGAAATTTTTTGTGTTCGCATTTCTATTGCACCTACACATAAAGTTCATTTTCTTTGCCAGTGCTGACTACTTTTGTGTGCTTGTTCCATTGTGCAGTTGGGGTTGTGGCTGAAGTCCATTTTTGTTCATGCGCTCCACCCATTACCCAAGACTAATTTAAGTTTTAGCAGAACCATGTGACTATATGTCAGAGTGATGCTGCAACCTTTTGTGTTCACATTACTATTGCAATCATGGCAATGAACAATATTTTTGTGTTTGTTATATTGTAACCTTATTTTGCACGTCACTGTGTAGCCTTAGATCCGTGCAGTGCCCTGAACCCTGGGATTGTATTTGACTTTCTTACTAGACTGTAGGAGTTTACTCCAGCCTTACACTATAAACACAAGTGGGTTTCCTTGACATGTCTTGGATATTTACGTTGATATGAATGCAGGTATAGCTGAACTGTTAACACAATTAAGGACTCCTATAGAAAGCCACACATAACACAATGTGATATTATTTCCCATTGTGCCAGTTTTACTACTTCGGTACAACTTCTAGACTCTCCGTGCCCCCATGGTTCAATTTCACACACGCTTGGTATTAAAAGAAATCCATTGTCAGGTATGGTATAGTCATTGCAATCAGTTATCACGGCAGAGGTGATGGTCATATAGCCCAAGGCAGTGTAACTGAGCACATCTGAAGTTAATAACGGCGCCCCCACCTACTGGTATCCAACAGGTCATCATCCAAGAATAAAAAGTTAAAATGAGAAAAGAAAACATGAAAAAAAAGAAGAAAATAATAAGGAACGCTCCTTAGGCTGTATTGACATTGTGGTACATGGAGCGTGGATGAAAAAAAATGGGTGAACCAGCATGAGATATTTTGATACATTTGTTGCCAAAACCAAAAATGGTTAAAAATTAAATTTCCAATAAAATCATGTTTTTTTTTTGTTTTGTTTTTTAAAGCTGGTCATCTCATGAAAGGCATTGAGACCGCACGTTGTGGAAAAGGTTCTTTTTTTCTTACAGATTTTGTTGCATTTTTTGTAACCTAACAAGGAGTGGCTTGAAAAGGAATGGGAGATATAGTATATAGTATATATAGTATACATATACTTCAACTTTCTGCTCAATCAACTCCTGTCTTTGGCACAAAAGAACCACAGCAAAATCTACAACAAAAAAAAAACATCATTTCTGCAATGTGGGACTTAAGGGCAGATTCACATTTTTCACAGCTGTCTTACACCCAAGGGGCATCCATTTGTATGTATGGAGGGATCAGAGAAAGTGACCAAAAATAGGACATGATCTATGTTTTGATGGTCCATGATAATGGGCCATCTAAATTATGGAATGGTCATGTGAATAAGCCCTATTCACTCACGCTGAAATTAAAGCTACCATGTTAGAAAAAACGGATGTCACACAGCCATTATTTACTATTGTGTGAATGTAGCCTTATTCTTATGGTAAGTTCACACTGGGTTTTTTGGTCAAGGTAATCGCCTCAAAACCCTGACCAAAAAGATGGCTCCCATTGATATCAATGGGAGCCACTCAGGAGCTTTTTCCAGCTCCCGGAAAAAAAGAAGCGAGGTGTTCACTCTTCAGGCCGAGTCGTCTCGTGATTTGGCCTGATGAAACTCCCTCCTCCAGACTAAGCTCATTCATTGGGCCTAATCCAGAGCGGAGTCCGCGGCTGGATGCCGGTGCAGTACACCGGCTATAAGTCGCAGCGACCCGGCTTCTGGATCGGAACCTGAGGCAGAGGCTGCCTCAGGTTCAGATCCAAAAAATTACATGTGAACTTACCCTTACACTAAGTTCACACCTCTGTTCAGGTTTCCGTTCTTCTGGTCCACATGGTGATCCAAAAGTTGGAAACCCAATCTGCTTAAAAAGTGGATATCCGCTGAAATACGTGGCCTCCATAGACTATGGGGTCCGTAGATTTCAGCCTACTTGCTGAATTTTTCTCTCTGCATTTTTCAAGAGTAACTGAGGACAGAATCCCCAAACGGAGACCAAGCACAGGTGTGAACCTAGCCTTAGGGAAATTAATCAAATCAGACATCTAAAATCTTAATTTTTTGAGATTATTTGCATACAAGTTTTGCGACATTTTTAAACATTCACTTCACATTTGATATGTGGGTAGGACAGCAGATGTGTTTACACTGTCTTACTGTCTGGACACCAGATTTCTCCAAGGCAACTTTGTAAAAAGTCACAAAAATAGTTACACCAATAAAGCCGTGGTGTAGAAAGTATAGAAACATCTCTGGACAGTAATGTTAGCCTTAAATATGTGCCAAATATCATACATGACATGTGAAATTTAATAAAAGTGGCTCAAATTAATTAACAGAATTGTAACAAAACTATGATAAATTCCTCCCGATGTATGTGGAACGTTGCGAGAGAGGTATGTTAGCAAACGTTAAATTTGTATACAATGCCCTAAATCCAAATTCTGAGATGACCTCTTTAATAAAATAGTAACATAAAATCAACAATATTCATAGAATGTTGCAGTAAATGTAATAACCGCGATCACTGGTAAAAATAACGTGGCTTTCGCAGCTGCTGCCGGACATCTCGGCCTCTTTCTCTCCTTCCTTTCTTATCTCTCTCTCCAGTCTCCGGTTAAGTCTGATCCAATCTGCTTTACTGCATGTTTTTAATATTTGGGATGTAGAAGTAAATAAAGGAACCCGTGGACTTATCTCATAAAGCAAAGACTTTCTGTTCACTTCGGGTTTTGATTTATCACTACAAGGAGACCAAAGTGAATTTTGCCACCTACAGCAAATAGAAACCAATGAAATCAAAGGAAATAATGTATTTAGAGCCGCAGAACTTTATCCAAAACGAGAGGGTTTTGACAGTGTCCTTTAAGGATGTTAGCGCGCTCCATGAAACTTTAATAATGCCACATTCTGAATTGAATATGGAAAGTTCTACAAGATTAACTTTACAGCAGGAACTGACCTATTAGAAATAAAGTCTAGTAATTTATTTTATAGCTCAGAGCTTTGTCAGCTGAAACAATACAGTCTTATCTAAGCTCTTTAACTTTGAAATCATTGGCTCTAGGGTACTTTTTATTGCTTAAATGTTATCAGTGCCGGTGCTGTATACAGCTGATAACTTCCTGTACATTTGCTTAGGCGTGGAGAAAGGGACCTACAGATTTATTTACTTTTTTGAGCATGGAAATTCTTGAGAATAAGAGAAAGGCAGTTCTGCTTAGAAGTAATAATCCTACTGTATATTGTATACTGACCATTGCTGAGCGCTCTGTTCCTAATGTTTACAATGTGAGCAGCTGGAGGTGGGTGGGACGGCTGTGTGATTGACAGCTCCAACCAGGCCAAATATGACTATAGTGTGCAGTAAGGAAATACAAAATCCTCACTTTAACATCATAGAGCAACATTGGATTTATAATTTATTTTTATATAGTCACATAGTAGATGATGAGGTTGGAGAAAGACATCAGTCCATCAAGTCCAACCTATAACCCTACAATCCCTACAGTGTTAATCCAGGGGAAGGCAAAAAAACCCATATATATATATATATATATATATATATATATATATATATATATATATATATATAAATTTTTAGATTGATTGTTTTTATCATTTTTTTATATATATATATATTTTATAATATGATTTTTAAATTTGTTGTTTTTGTCATTTATTTTATATATATTTTATAATATAATTTTAAGATTTATTGTTTTTATCATTTATTTTTTTAGATATTTCATAATATATAATATATATTTATTTTTATTGCTATTATAATAAATTTTTTATATATTTTATAATATAATTTTAAAATTTATTGTTTTTATAATTTCTTTTATATATTTTACAATATAATTTTTATATTTATTGTTTGTTTTTTGTTTTTGTTTTTTCTAAATTCTCCTTCTTATCTAATTGAGAACCTGGATCGATTTTTATTTTTTATTTTTATTTTTTGGTTCATTCTAGGTTCAAACCTGCACCTAATCTCGGTTTGGGGTTTCCGTCCTTGAATTTACCGAAAAAATACTTAGAGAAAATCAGGACTTTTCTCTCCACTTTTTTCCGGAAACCGTTATAGTCTATGGAGGCTGTGGGTTTAAGTGGATAACCGCTTTTTTTAACCAGATTAGGTTTCTATTCATCAGGTCCCCAAACAGATCCAGTGAATGGAAACCCGACTGCATTTGTGAACTTAGCGTTAGTGATGCATGAGGCTTTGTTTTTGAAGGACCATCTATATGTAGGAGCAAAGCTTTGATACATAGGTGTAAAGTAGGGTTGGGACCAAGTTTTGAAGTTACCTCCATCAATAGGAAGTCTGGCCATTGGGACCTCCTCAGTGGCATAACTAGGAATGGCAGGGCTCCATGGAGAACTTTTGAAAGCCCCCCTCCACCCCAAATATTTGCCTGGTTCACCCAATAGTTTCATTAGGACTAAACAAGAACTGCCAATATTTTAGCCTGGGGAGGTGGGTAGACATAACAAAAAGTGGTACTTACCTCCATTGGGGCCACTTCCAACCTATATAACAAAGTCCTGGCCTAAAATCTCAGGATAGGCATGGGCTCATTCATCCAAGACCCTTGGGGACCCGATGAAAGCAAACCTAATACAATGAAAAGCATTTACTATAGACTTTAATGGGCTCCGTTGGGTTTTCATATGAAAAAGGTGGAAGAATGCAGAGAGAAAAGTCCTGCTTATAGGAAAATTTGTCATGGCCTTCTCTTAGGTTCCATCAAAAGTCCAGGCTGCTGTTCTGTCCCAGGTTGGGGTTGGATGTTCCCTAATAAATTAAAATAATACCTTACTAAAATGCCTCCGATTAGGAGTCGATTTCTAACATGAACTCAGGACAAATGTAAATAATTTGGGTTTGCCGAGTGCAGCCCCATGCTGAGGTACGGAGGCCATATGTAAAGTGTATCAATGACAAAGACAAGCAGAATAATTAACAGTTACAGTCCAGAAAGTATGAGACGCCTCTATTGTCAGCCCCACAAGATATGTTATGTTCCTGTAAATATACACATGCCATAAGCGTAATTATAGTTATTGTACATTCCCTTTCTGCTACAGTTCACTCATCTGCTGGGAATTACCATCTCCATGTACGCAGCGCTTACACTCTCTGCGCTCCGCATGAATCCAGCTGTTAGGAGACGGGCGCCATGCTTGCTCAGCTGTAGGGCTCAGTTTCATACACAATAATCACTTTAACTTCTGCCTTGAAATGACAAGGACGACTTCTGTAAACAGCCAAACATATGTTACCAACCATAGGAAATGCAAATGATCTTCTAATATGTGGTACAATTCAGTGCCCATAAGGGCTGTCACCCAGCTTTACCCTAATCCTGAATGGACTGAAATAACATTGTTATTCAGAGTCACAACAATCTGTAAGCTTCAGATTTCAAGCTTCCTATCTGTCCATCTGTCAATCTGTCTATCTTCTCTATCCCATATCTATCTATCTATCTATCTATCTATCTATCTATCTATCTATCTATCATCTATCTATCTATCTATCTATCTATCTATCTATCTATCTATCTATCCATCCATACATCCAATCTATCTTATATCTAATCAGGCGACTCAGGATGGACAGAAGTTCTCCCTATTTAGTAATATATTGCAGGGTTTTGCTGGGAGTAGAAACATTTTTGTAACAATTTTGTAACATTTTAATGTAGTTAAACTAAATAAAGAAAATGCAGAAAATTTATTTTTAGCAATGAATCTGAATTGGTGCATGAAGCGCTAGATAGTATAATGATGTAGGAATTGATTGGATTCAATATCACAGTAAGAAGGGCTCGGGCGCTATCAGCACTCAGAATCTCTCGGCCGCCTAAATGTGCTAAAGTTTTACTGTAATACCCATAGACAATAGATAAGTTACTCCACCACAATACCAGAGGGCCGGCTGAACAGAAGAAATAATTATAAACATATTATTGCAGATTTTCTGGCCTGTCTGAGTCTCGGAAATTATTTTTCGCGTTCATTAATATTGGATTTTCTGTACTCGATACACCAGGAAACAAGAAGCAAAATTAATTGAAACAAAAGTAAAAAGGAAAATTATCTATGGCGAGAAAATGACCAGAGTGATAACATGTTTATAGGGATACAATCTACTTACTGGAGATAAACTGATATCTATCTACATTATCAGTCTACTGTAGCTATCTATCTATCTATCTATCTATCTATCTATCTATCTATCTATCTATCAATTATCTATCTATCTATCTATCATCTATCTATCTATCTCCTATCTATCTATCTATCTATCTATCTATCAATTATCTATCTATCTATCTATCTATCTATCATCTATCGATCTGTCTTTCTCATATCTATCTATCTATCTTTCTATCTATCTATCTATCTATCTATCTATCTATCTATCTATCTATCTCCTATCTATCCATTATCTATCTATCTATCTATCTATCTATCTATCTCCTATCTATCCATTATCTATCTATCTATCTATCTATCTATCTATCTATCTATCTATCTATCTCCTATCTATCCATCTCATATCTATCTATCTATCTATCTATCTATCTATCTATCTATCTATCTCCTATCTATCCATCTCATATCTATCTATCTATCTATCTATCTATCTATCTATCTATCTCCTATCTATCCATCTCATATCTATCTATCTATCTTATATCTATCCATCCCATATCTATCTGTCTATCTATCTATCTATCTATCTATCTATCTATCTATCTATCTATCTTATATCTATCCATCTCATATCTATCTATCTATCTATCTATCTATCTATCTTATATCTATCCATCTCATATCTATCTATCTTATATCTATCCATCTCATATCTATCTATCTTATATCTATCCATCTCATATCTATCTATCTATCCATCTCATATCTATCTATCTATCCATCTCATATCTATCTATCTATCTATCTATCTATCTATCTATCTATCCATCTCATATCTATCTATCTATCTATCTATCCATCTCATATCTATCTATCTATCTATCTATCTATCTATCTATCTATCTATCTATCTATATATCTATCTCCTATCTATCCATCTCATATCTATCTATCTATCTATCTATCTATCTATCTATCTCCTATCTATCCATCTCATATCTATCTATCTATCTATCTATCTATCTATCTATCTATCTCCTATCTATCCATCTAACTATCTATCTATCTATCTATCTATCTATCTATCTATCTATCTCATATCTATTCCTTCCTTCCTTCCTTCCTTCCTTCCTTCCTTCCTTCCTTCCTTCCTTCCTTCCTTCCTTCCTTCCTTCCTTCCTTCCTTCCTTCCTTTCTTCCTTTCCTCCTTCTTCACATCACAATATGTTACAGTACCTGTGGCTACACATTAGTCACCCCCCCCCCCCCTCCATTATCACAAGTCAGAGAACTATCACTAGACACCATCTCTTCTACATGAAATCTATGACAGCAGCTTTGATCGATCATCTGTATCACAAGTGCGTCATCTACACTATGCGCGAATGAGGCCGACAAGTACAAATAAAATTATTGTCATCCTCTTTCCTCCAGATTTGCTTCTTCTCCACCATCCTGAGCACGGCCAGCTGCTTATCATGTTTTACAATGGGGATAAAAAAGAAAAATAATAGCAAAAAAATTGGCTTTCTTCCCACCTAATAAGATACCAAATATAGGTCATGGCAGCAGCGGAACATTTTATCCATTTTTCATTCAGAAGAAGAAGGAAGGAAAAAAAAAAATGTAACAGGATCAGAATAGAGTCGGCGCACGTCCGAGGGAAATAAATCAGGCATTGGTTTGCTGGAGTTCTGCGGGATCTGCATATCAAGCCTGTCTAATATCGTTACATGACAGAATTATTACAGAAATCTAAACGGCGTCATCGGTGGAGGCAAAGTCAAGCTGCTCGCGAATTGGCTAAATAGCAACTTATGTCCTTAAGGATTAAAGTGTATGATAAGTAGATAACCTCGTCCAGGCAATCTGTTTAACTTACTGACGTTCCGCCATATGGGGTCATCGCTGGGATTTTTTTTCATACAATGCCAAATGACCTAGAAAACCCCGAAGCCTTTTGTTGCTGCATGTCTCAAGCGAAAGCTTTCTCTAGCCCACAGTCAATGAAGTCTATGGTAAAGCTATTTACTGCCGGGATTTTTTATTTTATTTTTTCCGTTTATATTCTTGCTTATTTTTTTATGCTGCCTGCATATGTAAGAAGACTATATATATAATGTATATAATGTATATAGATATCAATCATTCCATAATGGCTCAGCAGGCTTTCGCAACATTTTTGTTTGTTTCGAACAGAACGAAAGCGAATGCTGAATGTATTCCTATGGTTACCGAGAATGAATATGGTGTAATTTGTGTTTATTTGTGACTATATGTATCAAATCGCTTTTGTGCGGTGAATGGGTTCAGCGAAAAAATAATGGCAAAATCAGACTGGAAGGAGATGGAGGATGAATACGCCAGTTAATAAACATTGAATGGAACGATTGAATTTAGCAACTACATTGTACTTATTGTAATTTACTAATACATTAAGTAGACGTATTTTATTTAGGGATAATGGAATTGGTTTATAGCAGAATTTTGCTTCCAAGATTTGATGGTTCTGCAAAATTAATCCCCTTAAATCTTAGTAGATGTTTTTTAGGGTCAGTTTTATATTGTATGATGTCCTTTGCATACTGAAACCTCTTCTAATAAGATACTTTCAGATAGTTTTCCAATTTCTATACCATATAATTCATTACAAAATGGTACACTTATGGAGAAATAAAGACATGACAGACAGACACAGACAGACCCTGAGCCGGTACAGACTGAGCGCCCACAACCTGTAGATGGAGACGGGGCGACACAGGCAGACGTACAAGCCACGGGAGAACAGACTGTGCCAGCACTGTGACCAGGGGGCCCTACAAGACGAGACCCACTTCCTGCTACACTGCACCAAATACTCAGCTGTGAGAGCCGTCTACTACCAAAGACTCTCTGCCCACATCCCAGACTTCATATCTGCAGACGAGAAGAGGAAACTCTGCATCCTACTGGGAGAAGGAGAGGCCACTGTGGAGATCGCTGCCCAATACGTGTCCAGCTGTCACCAAACAAGAGGAAGATGAGACCCCATGGACTGTTATACCCCAAACCACCCACCCCACCCCACCTCCCCATATAGCGGTCACCAACTAAGAAGAAGATGAGACTCCACGGACTGTTATACCCCAAATCAGCCACCCCACTCCCCCATACTCTCCCCCTTGACCTCAACTCCCCCCCACACACAGTTTATTAGCTTTGGCAATGCCAAATATCCATTCAGACGTGCCAATAAAGCCTATTTGATTTGATTTGACTGCACATCCCAATCTTATGCATTGATCTTTCATCAAAATCTCCAAAAATGAACATGAGGTTCTATACAAACAATATGGTGTCTAAATAATGGTACTGGATGTGGGCAAAATAGGAGTCTAAGGCCTTACCAATATGATCAGTTCCCACTATACAATGGAGAACACGGGCATGGGCTACAGGGGGAATAATTCCTCCCCATCCCAACCCCTAAGACTGGACTTACAGAACCTGTAGCCCACTCTTCACTCACCCACTCCCATATAGAAGAAAGAGAGCTATGGAAACACTGTAGCACATCTGAACTATTTATGTAGCTTAACAGATACAGATAGGGCTGAGCCGATCTAAGGTTTCAGGATCGATTTTAAAATCAGATTTTCGATCAATTTTCAGCCGAACCCAATAACGATCGTGAAATTTACTCAATCGCCGATTGTCATCCGATCTTTCCCAATCCCGATCGCTCAATCCTAATTGTATATTAAATATACAGTAGAGTTGAGCCAATCTTGAGATTTCAAAATCCGATTTTCGATAATTTTCCAGCTGATCCCAATTGTGATCGTGAAATTTGCTCTTGATCTTTCCCATTCCCGATCGCTCAACCCTAGTTACATAAATGGTGCAGCGAAATGTGCGGCAATATTTCCATAGTTCTCTTGCTCCTGTGTGAGAGTTATGGGAACTGCATGGAACAGAAGAGCAGCAGAGCTCCACCAGGGTTCTCAATCCTCAGGGGTCCAGACATGGTAGAAATTATTCCAATCCCAGCACCATTTTACCAGGATGGGAATAACTCTTTAAGCAAAAACATATTCATAGAACTTACTGTCTTCCACAATAACACATTAACTAATCATGGCCATGTCTTGAACTCTTGAGGACCATAGATCTTTTGGGGTGGATCAAAAATGGACCTACCTCGAGGATAGCATGCCATCTTTGAACCGGTTGTACTTAATTATATGGAGGACATTTATTAGGACTGGCCACATCATTTCTCCTCTGGTGAAGGTTGTGCCTCCTCATCCTCAAATTGGGTCATGTTTTTGGCCAATTAGTTTGCAACTTCCTCCTTGGCTCCTGACATTGATTTGACTGCTCTAATACTGACCTTTGGCTGTGTTCTTGGATTCCTCTCTCTTGTGATTTTGTTGTGGTGTTCCTGATCGGTTTGGACTATTGGCTTGGTTTTCTGGATTTCTCTTTGTCTCGTTATTTCGTTGCTTGTTGTCCTCTTCAGCTGCTGACCCCTGATTGACATCCATTCTGTTATATCAGTCCCTAGAATCTGCACTTGCGAAAGGGCCGATGCTGGCCTGAAATGCGTTGTGCTAATAAAGAAGTTTTAAATATTCTTGGGTGAGCGCTGTTTTCTTGCCTGTTCCTTGGAGGAGGCTGTTCTGGTTTTTCCTGTTGTCCTCATGTCCCGGCGTATTTCAGCAGCTGCGCTTATCTCCCATCATCTCATTGAGTGATTCAAGGCCATAAGGGTTGTTGTGACCACTTCTGCAACCTTGCCAGGTGAGGAGCCATTTGTCGGTTCGGTGCTGTCTTCTTGTCTTTTCAGAACAAAAGAATCAGGCATGTTGATTTCCAGCATGCCCAATCCTTCTCTTCTCTGTCATCTGCCTTTAGGGAAGACCTCATGTCCATTAGATGTGTGGCCAGTCCCACCGAAATCAATGAGTTTGGCTAACATGTATCTAATGTAAATGGGCCAGTGTAAGTATCAGGAAGCAGCGGGTAAAGCACTCTCTAAAAATGTTATCATCACAATTTTATGCTGTTGCCAGATTTACTATCTGGATATCAGTTCTATTAGTTGAGGACTATTCAGCAATGACATTTATATGACAGAAGGAATAAAATCAGAATTGAATATGATGCATTTATATTTATTGCAAAAAGATACAAATAAATGTTACTTGAACTCGGCTTCCATCACTTTATGAAATACATATTTCTTAATATGCCGTCCATACCAACTATTATTATGGAAAAGTATAGACGTCAAATCGAGTAAATAAATATATGAGATGCATACCGCGCGGTCCCTGGAGTCTCCTAAGTGCTCCCATTTGCGTCCCCCTCATTCTCCTTAGCTTCAGGCTGAACATACATCAGAATAACCCATTTTCCTCCAAGCTTAAATGGACAAAGCACATATTATTAGCCCAATGCAACAGCCCTAAGATATTTTCTTTATATCAAAGGATATAGAATCAGGAAGTTTTTGTGCTCAGATTTTAAATTTTTTGTCAAAAAGAATGTTTCTTTGCCTAAAATAATAAATTATAATGGTCTGAGCTTTCATCTATAGGACTTCACTTCCTGTAGCATTTAGCAAAGCTCAAAAATATTCTGTACAGGTTCTGTCCTTTTTTTTTTCTCCTTTCCCAGATACATTTTGATAACATTGTGAAATTTTGCAAAAATCTGAATAAAGTTAATACATATCAGATGAAGTGGTTATCCATATCTATGGGTGGAGCCTTGTTGTCATATGGTATAGGTAGGGCTGAGCAGATCTTGAGATTTCAGGATCGATTTTAAAATCCGATTTCCGATCATTTTCCAGCCGATCCTGATCGTGAAATTTGCTCAATCGCCGATCGCAATCTGATCTTTACCGATCCTGATCGCTCAACCCTAGGTATAGGTTATCAACAGTAGAGATGATCAAGACTAGAAAGTGGTAGATAAGTAGTCACAAGTCAAAGAGTCGGGAGGGTGATTTGTAGTAAAAAGGTAGGAGAACATAGTAGGGCATTATATGGGTCTTTATGGTCACCTAGAAAAGTCATCAACTGTTTTGAATGTTTTCTCATTTCTATTTTGCTCACTTTAAATTATTTGGAAAGATTGATGGCCAGCAATAATGGTCTCTCTATGGTCATTGCTGATGCCTTTCCCCCTTGGCTTTGTATCAACACTGACATGAATGCTCCAGACCAGCAAACTACCAAAACCTCTGTCTTTTTGGAGGTGACGATCAATTCATAAAGGGGATTGAATAGCAGCTGCTACCTACCCTCTTAATTCCTTTGGAAGCGTTAAAGGTATACTATATATTTCACACTCTGCTTCTGCATTTTGTCCTACTGTAGTTTTTGTTACAGAAATAATGACAGACTATAATTTGTTATGTGTTCATCTATGGTTGTGGTGAGCTTATTGTAAGACTTTCCATGGACCATAGAATTCAAGGAAGGTGGATTTTGTTTTCTCATGACAGTTTTCTTCTTGCTTAGATTCACAGTCATAGTGGAAGGTACATATTGCACAATCGTTGTGATTATGCCCCACTCAATTGTGGTCTCCGGTCCCGGACCAACCACCATAGTAATAATGTACACGAGCCAAGTTATACTGTGAAAAAAAATTGATACAATCTATATTTCAACAAACGGTGTTACTCCACTGAAATGATTTGCTGCTTCATTCTTGAGAATCTGGAAGTCTGATATCTGAATGAGACAAGTAGCTTATTGTTTCAAGGGAAAAGCCAACCAAATGAGACCTTTCATAGGCCAATTCATTACACTGAAGGAGTCTTACAGACCTCCAAGATTTTCCCAAATTAGGAAGTGTTGGAATACAATTTTCAAGTGAATTAAATCTAGGGTGTATTACAGTAATCCGGGATGGCTATGGTGCTCCATGTATCCAACAGACGTGCCAGGAGTTCCAATACGGAATCCCATGGTGTACACTTAATGTAGCCACATAGAGACCTGTATATATATTTATGTTTCTCATTGCAACTTACATTTACGATCGTTCATAGCAAAAAGTTCAGACATAAACAGAGCACAATATCAGACATTGCCAATCATTTTGTCCATAATCGCTCTATAAACACAGCCTGCCGACACCTGCCCATCAATACCAGTCCTGATTTCTCCTTTGAAATTGCTATCAGCTGAGCTTAGTAATTCTGAGCTCGGTAGGATTTCTGCAGTCACTGCTGCCAGTTATGATTTCTTCTTACTAATCAGCCTCCTGTCGGCTCCAGTCCACATACGCACGCCTCCTCTGACTTGTCCGCAGTCCGTGTGGAGCAATAAAATCTAGTTGTAATCAATAATCACTTGTGGTGCCCGGCCTCTAAACAAACCAAGAAATCCCTGCGGCGATTGCAGAGGCAGAATTCTGGGAAAAAGCGAAAGTTTTTGGAGTTGGAATAAAATAAAATCTGTCCATTTGTTATATTAAATAGGAAATTGTATAGAATGAAAGGTAAGGATGCAAATATAGGGATATTGTAAAGATATTAGCACTTCTGGCTAGGGTTGAGACGATCTTGAGATTTCAGGATCGATTTTAAAATTCGATTTCCGATCATTTTACAGCCGATCCGGATCGCGATCGTGAAATTTTGCTCTATCGACGATCGGAATCTGATCTTTTCCAATCCCTATCGCTCAACCCTAGTCAATGTTTCTCTATGGGAAAAGTCACTTTTAGGGTTGTGCCGATCTCGAGATTTCAAAATCCGATTTCCGATCATTTTCCAGCCGATCACGATCGTGAAATTTTGCTCGATCGCCGATTGGAATCCGATCTTTTCCGATCCCGATCGCTCAACCCTAGTCAACGCTTCTCTATGGGAAAAGTCACTTTTAGGGTTGTGCCAATCTTGAGATTTCAAAATCCGATTTCCGATCATTTTCCAGCTGATCCCGATCGTGAAATTTGCTCGATCACCGGTCGTAATCCGATCTTTTCCGATTCCGATCGATCAAACCTACCCCTGGCTAAATTCTGTGTATGGTACAGTCTATAAAGATGTGTCATTTATCTTTCTTATTGGCTCTACATTTCCTGATACGAGTGGCACCAGATAACCAGCTTTGAAAAAAAAACATGATTTTGCAAAAATGATTATGCTAATATGAGCTATGCATGGCCACCCAGTGGCTGTGATGTGGATTGCAGCTCGTCAATGGTTTTTAATTTAGAACTTGAAAAATTGGTGTCCTTAATACAGTTTGTGTAAAAGTAAAGGTTGAATCATTGCCCTGCAGGGTACCTAAACATGGTGCATTTAGTTACCTTTAAATAAGGAGCTGGCATTCCATTGGTGCAACCTGTGTTGCAGTACAAGGGACCAGTAGGTCAGAGGGCCCAATCAACTTAGTAGTAGTTTTCTACTGTATTGAAGGCTAATGCCTAAGCTAATGAAGGTCATGGCTAGAGACAGAAACAGAAGGGGGTGCTGTATACTGAGATATTGGAAAACAAGGGGCCCATAGCTGTTCTTGTATGGGGTCCATCAGTTGTTAGTATCTGCCCTACTGAAATATTATATAGACATAATATTTACAGTATGGATCAAAACTTAGTAGTAGCAAAGGGAGTTTGGCTTTATGAATTGGCGCATTATAGTCATGTATTTGTATTGTTATATTGGGCACAATGTATCTGTCGCCTCAACCTGGGCACAATGTACAGTCCTATGAAAAAGTTTGGGCACCCCTATTAATCTTAATAATTTTTTGTTCTAAATATTTTGGTGTTTGCAACAGCCATTTCAGTTTGATATATCTAATAACTGATGGACACAGTAATATTTCAGGATTGAAATGAGGTTTATTGTACTAACAGAAAATGCGCAATATGCATTAAACCAAAATTTGACCGGTGCAAAAGTATGGGCACCTCAACAGAAAAGTGACATTAATATTTAGTAGATCCTCTTTTTGCAAAGATAACAGCCTCTAGTCGCTTCCTGTAGCTTTTAATCAGTTCCTGGATCCTGGATGAAGGGATTTTGGACCATTTCTTTCTACAAAACAATTCAAGTTCAGTTAAGTTTGATGGTCGCCGAACATGGACAGCCTGCTCTCAAATGATCTGAAAACAAAGATTGTTCAACATAGTTGTTCAGGGGAAGGATACAAAACGTTGTCTCAGAGATTTAACCTGTCAGTTTCCACTGTGAGGAACATAGTAAGGAAATGGAAGACCACAGGGACAGTTCTTGTTAAGCCCAGAAGTGGCAGGCCAAGAAAAATATCAGAAAGGCAGAGAAGAAGAATGGTGAGAACAGTCAAGGACAATCCACAGACCACCTCCAAAGAGCTGCAGCATCATCTTGCTGCAGATGGTGTCACTGTGCATCGGTCAACAATACAGCGCACTTTGCACAAATAGAAGCTGTATGGGAGAGTGATGAGAAAGAAGCCGTTTCTGCACGTACGCCACAAATAGAGTTGCCTGAGGTATGAAAAAGCACATTTGGACAAGGCAGCTTCATTTTGGAAACAAAAATTGAGTTGTTTGGTTATAAAAAAAGGTGTTATGCATGGCGTCCAAAAAGAAACAGCATTGCAAGAAAAACACATGCTACCCACTGTAAAATTTGGTGGAGGTTCCATCATGCTTTGGGGCTGTGTGGCCAATGCCGGCATCGGGAATCTTGTTAAAGTTGAGAGTCGCATGGATTCCACTCAGTATCAGCAGATTCTTGAGAATAATGTTCAAGAATCAGTGACGAAGTTGAAGTTACGCCGGGGATGGATATTTCAGCAAGACAATGATCCAAAACACTGCTCCAAATCGACTCAGGCATTCATGCAGAGGAACAATTACAATGTTCTGGAATGGCCATCCCAGTCCCCAGACCTGAATATCATTGAACATCTGTGGGATGATTTGAAGCGGGCTGTCCATGCTCGGCGACCATCTAACTTAACTGAACTTGAATTGTTTGTCCAAAATACCTTTATCCAGGATCCAGGAACTGATTAAAAGCTACAGGAAGCGACTAGAGGCTGTTATCTTTGCAAAAGGAGGATCTACTAAATATTAATGTCACTTTTCTGTTGAGGTGCCCATACTTTTGCACCGGTCAAATTTTGGTTTAATGCATATTGCGCATTTTCTGTTAGTACAATAAACCTCATTTCAATCCTGAAATATTACTGTGTCCATCAGTTATTAGATATATCAAACTGAAATGGCTGTTGCAAATACCAAAATATTTAGAACTAAAAATGATTAAGATTAATAGGGGTGCCCAAACTTTTTCATAGGACTGTATCTGTTGTCTCCCTATGGTATGACATTATCCAGGCTACCCAAGATGGGATATGGCCCAGTATTTAAGGGCCCATTCCTGTGCTTTAGGTGAAGCATCTTGTCGGAGCAGGATGACAACTTGCCACTGGAGGATAGTTTTTGAGGGGAACATCTTGACAGGCCAGACAGGCCTGAGGAACTGAATAGATAATTGGTGGGAGAAGCAAAGGACTAGAGAATGGGCAAACTGATTTGTCACAAACAGGGTATGACACAAGTATTCCAAATAGTTTGCATTTTAGTGAAAACAAACAAAATGAGGAATTGTCTTGGGTGAACAAAAATGGTCCCCTGAGCCGTGTTACGAAGAAAATACAAAAGACACATGTGAGACTCCTTGTTGTGATATTCTCCTTGTCTGACATCAGCTGTCAGTCTCTCATCCAATAGACAGTGGTAGATGGACACTTTACAGTGCTCAGGTCATCTACATTATATAAGTTACTATGAACATGAACATGAGGCATTACAGTAATGGCGGAGATATTGAAGGGTCTGTGATTCATCTCACTACAAGTACTGGTAAGCGATAGTTAGGAATAGGAGAATGTAATCAGATTAGTGATAGAAATCATTTATATTAAGAGAAGAATATGCAAATCTGTCTCCCATGATGTTAATATAGGGAGACAGTGCTTCAGTCATGCAGCCCACTTGGGGGCACTCCCTTTAACATCATGCCCGACCTTCCCAGAGGTCTTTGCTGCTATGATGTGGGATTTCACCAAGTACAGTCTCTCAGCCGAGGACAGCTGTTTCAATCTATTTGGATCTCATCAGCCCGGCGCAGAGAAGACTGACTTGGCAGAGATGAGAGGCTTCTAGACTAGATTTTCATATTCTTCCCATGATCCCTCACAGTGGAGTGCAAATGGCTGAATAAGTCTCCACACACCTACATGGTGGTCTCTCCCTTGTATATAGGGATATAGGGATTATGATTATGCTTGTGCAATTCTAAAAAAATATAAGATATTTAAGCTTGTTTTTCATTCATCCCCATATACAATTTATAAATGTAATTTTATAATTAATTTTTATGTGTTAATTAGAACAAATATTTGCTTCTTATGCATTTTTTTTTGTTGCCGCTCAAACTCATATATACAGTATAGCAGCCTGAGCAAATAAAAAAAAATCTGTTATTTCAGCTGTTTTTGGTTATTGTTCATTCAATATAAAGTCTAACAGCCTGTACTAATCTTAAAAAAGAAAAGAAAAAAGAAAAGCGTATTTAATTTTTTTCTGCTCTGCTCACCAATGCACAGTGTGATGGAATGCTAATCTGAAAAAATAGTTGCTTCTTAAGCGGTTTTTTTTTTTGTTTTGTTTTGGTTGCTGTTCATATATACATTATTACAGCCTGAGCAAATTCAAAGTTCGCCAGACATATCCTGCTGCCTGGTCCATCATATCATGCCTTGCCACAAATGTTGCCACCAGTGCCAGCGCTCAGGCAGACATATCCTGTGGCCTGGTTTATCTTCACACCCCACTATAGCACACTGTTGGTGCCATTACTATAGTGTTGGCAAACATTTTGAGTTCACATCTGCTCTCATAAAGGGATCATTTTTTGTGGCTTTTTTTTGTGGCCAGTTCATCACTTTTCAAGTGGATCCCATTCACAAAATTGCCTAGCACTTAATTGTCATCAAAACAGGCTAATTTTTGCACAAAACCATTGATTTTTGCAATATATCCACCAAGTGTGTCAAAAAAACCTTTCCCTAATTAAAGGGTAATTTTAGGAGTGTGTTACATGTGTCAGCACAGTGTACGAGTTTGTATCCTCTGCTTACCATTCATTTTTTCATAGACATAAATATGACATTCACTTTGGTGCCCTAAGAGTGTTAAACACAGTTTTATATATAGATATAAATATGACATTCACTTTGACATAACTTTGGCTGTGTTTGCCTTTTTTTTGTAGATAGGTTCCTAGGAGCCCTAAGAGTACTCTACAGTATGTTTTATAGATAGTGTATAACACTGTCAGGGCTCCTAGGAACCTATCTATAAAACATAGTGTATGACACTGTCTGGGCTCCTAGGAACCTATCTATAAAACATAGTGTATAACACTGTCAGGACTCCTAGGAACCTATCTATAAAACATAGTGTATGACACTGTCAGGGCTCCTAGGAACCTATCTATAAAACATAGTGTATGGCACTGTCAGGACTCCTGGTAACCTATCTATAAGACATAGTGTGTGATACTGTCAGGGCTCCTAGGAACCTATCTATAAAACATAGTGTATTACACTGTCAGGGCTCCTAGGAACCTATCTATAAGACATAGTGTGTGATACTGTCAGGGCTCCTAGGAGTCTATCTATACAACATAGTGTATAACACTGTCAGGACTCCTAGGAACCTATCTATACAACATAGTGTATAACACTGTCAGGGCTCCTAGGAACCTATCTATAAAACATAGTATATGACACTGTCAGGGCTCCTAGGAACCTATCTATACAACATAGTGTATAACACTGTCAGGACTCCTAGGAACCTATCTATAAAACATAGTGTATGACACTGTCAGGACTCCTAGGAACCTATCTATAAAACATAGTGTATAACACTGTCAGGGCTCCTAGGAACCTATCTATAAAACATAGTGTGTGATACTGTCAGGGCTCCTAGGAGTCTATCTATACAACATAGTGTATAACACTGTCAGGGCTCCTAGGAACCTATCTATAAAACATAGTGTATAACACTGTCAGGGCTCCTAGGAACCTATCTATAAAATATAGTGTATGACACTGTCAGGGCTCCTAGGAAACTACCGTATATACCCGAGTATAAGCCGACCCGAATATAAGCCGAGGCCCCTAATTTTACCACAAAAAACTGGGAAAACTTATTGACTCAAGTATAAGCCGAGGGAAATGCAGCAGCTACTAGAAAATTTAAAAAATTAAAATGGTCAGAGTTTTTGGGTGCAGTAGTTGATGGGTGCTGGGGAGGGGGTGTTTTGGTTGTCTGTCTGCCCCTTCCCTGAGCTTTAGGACTGAGGATTTTTCCCCCCATTTGGATTTCAGTCTGGCTGAATATAGGGTATCTGCAGTGCCCCTATTAACCCCTTTCTGACGGTACAGGAGCACTGCAGATACCCTATATTCAGTAGACCGGGCACTGTCATACACAGGGATACCTAATGTGTATGTGTGTCACAGTCATTTTCTACATTTGTATGTATTCTAGGGAAAGGAGGGATGTGGAACTCTACTTTTTTTTAATTATATTTTGTTTAAAGCTTTTTTTTTCACTATTTTATGGGAGATTCTATACATTACTATTGCAGCTAGTCATAGACTCCCCCTCCCCCCCCCCAAAAAAAAAAATATATATATATATTTTTTTTTTTTTTGCTTGACTCGAGTATAAGCCGAGGGGGGCTTTTTCAGGATGGACACATGGAAGAGAGCCATGCCAGACATATTAGGTTGCATGCACATGGAAGAAAATGGCACTGAATTTGGTGTGGAATCTACAGCAGCCATATTGCCTCTGTCCCAATGCTGGCAACTGCCCATCAGCTCCTGTTGAAAAAAATGCTTGATACACTTTATCTTTGATCATGTGTGTTATAACTATGGCACTTGTTAAAGAGGACCTTTCACCATTTTTCACACAGGCAGTTCTATATACTGCCGGAAAGCTGACAGTGCGCTGAGTTCAGCGCACTGTCGGCTTTCCCGATGTGTGCCCGGTGTGAAGAGCTTACGGTCCGGTACCGTAGCTCTTCTATGGTCAGAAGGGCGTTTCTGACTGTTAGCCAGAGACGTCCTTCTGCCTCGCAGCGCCAATCGCGCTGTACTGTGGAGCGGGGAGGAACTCCCCCCTCCCTCTGCTCACACAGCTCGCCCATAGAACAGTATTATCAGGGAGGGAGGGGGAGTTCCTCCCCGCTCACACTGTACAGCGCGATAGCTGTCAGCTTTCCGGCAGTATATAGAACTGCCTGTGGGCAAAATGGTGAAAGGTCCTCTTTAAGGGACCAGAGACCATTTTCTCCAGGGGATCGAGACACTCTCTGTCAACTTCTGTGCTCTACATCTACTTGCACATTAGTTATGCTCTTTCCTATTAACCCTATTGCTCTTTTGCACCTTCTTATTACCCAGACACATTTTTATCCACTTCCCCGAGTGCTCATTACATGTATAAACTGTTCATATCCCTGTCACACGTTCCCTTTACAGACGTCTCCATATTTTCTCATATTGTCTCTTTTCAGAGCAATAACATAGCTCAATGCTCCGTAAAGTGTGACAACGTGCGGGGGTCATTGCCGGTGCTTCATAAATAATAAATTAGAACATACACCATTTTCAGCTTCTTTATTAATATTTGTTTTTACATTTTTTTGCCTTTGACTTGGCCTTTCTACCCCAATCCTTGGTGTATTATAATTTATGGTCGGCTAACACCATTTGTAGATCTCTTTGGGGCCATAAATAAATAGGGGGTCATTATACGTTGCGAAGACATGAACACACCATAACTATTTGTCTTGTGAGGCTGCAGAGTGAAAGCTTGGCTCTTATTTTATGCCTTTGTTCGGATAATATAGAGTTGGCTCAACGTGCTGAAACTGTATATGTGGATAAGTTGGCACTGGCAGCGGAGGTCAGCATGAGTGCAGTTTAGCATTATCTTTCATGAAAATGGCCACGTAAGACATGCCACTTCTCAAATTGTATTCATATGGGAGAGACTGCAAGGAGGACATAAAATAACACAAAAGTGATCTGTTCTCTGGGAAACTATAGTAATTACAGAAGGAAATAACACATAATACATCAATTTTACTACCTGTAATTCTCGAGGTAACATTCCTGTCGGCAGAGTGTACTTGAAGTTGTTGAAAAAGTATCCCCAGGAAGATAGACGGATAATACGGGGTATGGAAATTAGTTACTTTTAGTTTTCATTCAACAGCCTCTCATTTCCAAATTCTATCTCTCCAAGGGTATGATTTTTGGATTTTTGGATTATTATTTTTTTTTATAAATTCTATTCTATGGAATGTCTATGAGTTTGATAATAACATAATAGCAGAAATAAGCTTTATAATGTATAATATTCCTGATTAAATTATTGTGCATGAAGAGTAAAAAAAATTCAGGGATGGCTACAGTTAGATCTAATACTCCAATAACATAAAAAGATTTAAAAAAATATCTTAGGATGCCAAAAAATAATCATAATAAAAAAGGTAATAATCGTCTTATACATTCCCTTCCATCAACATTCCAAACATAGTGATATTTCACGGGTCCCCCACCAGTCTCTGGACTGTAAATTTTAATAATGATATCGTAATATATGAGTGCTGCAACCAAACGGGTGTTGACAGATCACTGCAACAGGCAGTGGTCACATGTCAAGACATCATGGCCGAGGGCTAGGAAGCAGAGAAGTCCTGGAACATACTGGAATGAGAGTATTTGTGGAGGCTAAACAGATGCAAGATGCTGATGAACATCCACTGGCACAACTACAATCCATGAAGATGGTGGATGCTTAGTATGCCCAATGGACACAGATAAGACTTATACGAAGTGGTGCACCATGCTGGCTAAGGGCGGGTTCACACCTGCGCCCGGTCTCCGCTTTGCAGGTTTCCGTCTACTGCCCAAGAAACTGGACAGGAGAAGGAAACCGGCAGTCAGTTTTCAAACCCATTCACTTGAATGGGTTTGCAAAGTGACTGCCTGTAAGTGTTTTGCGCCTGTTCGTGGCAAAACTGTTTTTTTTTTTTTTTTTTAACCGGACACAAAATTGGACATGCAGGGCTTTTTGTCTGGTTAAAAAAATCGGTTTCGCCGCGGAGAGGCTCAAAATGCTCAAGGGTGGACACTGACTGCCGGGTTTCCATCTCCTGTCCAGTTTCTCAGGCAGAAGACAGAAACCCACAAAGCGGAGACTAGGTGCAGTTGTAAATCCGCTCTAACAGTTACATATTTTGGCCAAAATATCAACTAAACCATATTTATTGGATTCAGTCAGGAGTGTCATATTGTGAATGGTGTATGCTCTTAGCACTGGTTTCACCTCCTCTGCTTTGTTTGGTGACACCATATTGATGGGACCACAGCAGCCAAACACCAAACTTAGCAGAATACAACAGAAGACAATACTTGACTAGTTTGGCTCAGTGGTCTCATTGATGTGACGTTACAGCCGCAGCTGATGTTAACCCAACACATGAATGAATACATTTTTATGTTTTAGCCCTTCCCTCCTGAGTGCATGTATTTTTTTTATAACCCTTTAAGTATACCACCTTGTTTATTGTTCATTTTACATTACACTAAATTATTTTTTTATTATTATTTTACTATCTTCACAACACACAGAATTAATTTCCTTGTCCTGTCTCTTTTATGTTTCAACTCAGATTTCCAAATTGTATCTGATCAGATAACATCCTTGTCTTTCAGTCTTTTTCATTTCCACTGGTTGTCATACGCGGAGCTGAAACTTTTCTGGTGACGGCTCAATTTCCTAATGTGGTAGAAACTGCTCTGACAGTCTGATCTGACTTAAATATTCAACTATGTTAAGGCTCAGTACAAGTTCTGACATAATATTACCCCATCGAAGTTTATGGGACTCTAATTTAGTTCAATATTCCATTGAATTCATTGCAAGCTCTATGGCTTGATGTACAACAGCATAACATAACATAAGAAATTCAATGGTAACAGAATCATTCCGTAGGGGATAATCAAAATAATCCAATCTTATATCTCAGAAATGACAACAACATCCATATATGACAGGTAAAAACATGACTAAAGAGGTGACACAAGACGAAATCAATGACTCACAGCAGTCATGGTGGGTCAGACAGCACTCTCTTGGTGGATGAGCAATGGTGCACAATTCCAAGGGGGACTGGCCAGATTCCCTACATAGAAACAGCATAGAAGAAAGGTTGGACAGCACTCCAAATTTTTTTAACTAGAGCTGTTTTCAATATAGCCAACTTATTTATGAGAGAACACAAATCCTTTAAGTTACAGTTCTGTGAGTACTTAAGCAATGCTTTAGGTATCACTGCTAGAGATGAGCAAGTAGTTAAATACTCGATATTCAAAATTTGTTTTGAGTAGCCCCTCAATATTCGACTACTCGAATCGAATATCGAACCCTATTATAGTCTATGGGGGAAAAATGCTCGTTTCAGGGGTAGGCAACATTCGATCAAATTGAACTTACCAAGTCCACGAGTGAGGGTCGGGCTGGATTCTCCAAGAAGTCTTCTCCGTACAGCTTCCTCGCGGCGTCTTCTGGCTCTGAATTCACTCTGCCAGGCATCGGGCTTACAGTCAAAGAGGCCATTTTCTTATAGCGCGGGCATGCGCAGTTGGCTCTGCCCAGGCCCGATGCCTGGCAGAGTGAATTTAGAGCCAGAAGACACCAAGGGGACGCTGCGCAGAGAAGACTTCTAAAGGTAGGAGAAGAATCAGTGTTGATTGTCCGACTGTATAGCATTCGGCCAATCAACGCTGGTTCTGCATCAAATTTTTCCATTCGAATAGCGAGTAGTATTCGATCAAGTACGAGTATTTCGAATACCGTAGTATGCGATCGAATACCTACTCGCTCATCTCTACTCACTGCCCTTTATCAAGCATGTTGGTCTATGTGACATGGATCATGGGAAACAATGGCAGATCCAAGGAAAAGTCTGGTATGGCTGGGAAGAAAGAGTGAAAGGTGTCAGGCCCCACACTGCGGAAACACAGAACTTTTTGTTGCAGATTTTGCTGTGATTTTTCGAGCCAAGAATGGCTGCAAAAGGAATGGGGTATATATAGGAAGTTCTTATACTTCTACCTTCTACTCAATCCACTGTGTACCAGAAACGTGGGACCCAAGTCTAAAGCATTTCTTGCCATGATTTCTTAGCCCACCATGCCTAGGCTTAAAATACAATTTCTGGGTACACTAGAGCAGAAGCTGTCCTTACAGATCAGCTCCATGATATGACACCTAGAGGGAAGGAATATCAGTTAAATACAATGAACAAGAGCTTTAGTTTCCGATTTTCTTATTTACTGTTATTAATTTATATATTTTTTTATTATTATTATTATTAGTATTTTATATTATATTTTGGCTCTATTTTCAAAAGAGTTGAGGACTTCAACACTACAGACCTGTAGACAGAAGATGTAATAAGGTCCTTGTATTGTTTTTGCTCAAATATATTACTGTGTATAATAATATTAATAATTAGAGATGGGCGAGTAGTATTCAATTGAGTAGGTATTCGATCGAATACTATGGTATTCAAAATACTCGTACTCGATCGAGTACCACTCGCTATTCGAATGGAAAAATTCAATGCAGAACCAGCATTGATTGGCCGAATGCTATACAGTCGGCCAATCAACGCTGATTCTTCTCCTACCTTTAGAAGTCTTCTCCTCGCTGCGTCCCCGCGGCGTCTTCCGGCTCTGAATTCACTCTGCTATTCATCAGGCCTGGGCAGAGCCGACTGTGCATGCCTGCGCTACAAGAAAATGTCCGCTTTGACTGTAAGCGACCATTTTCTTGTAGTACAAACATGCATAGTCGTCTTTGTCCAGGCCCGATGCCTAGCAGAGTGAATTCAGAAGACGCTGCACAGAGAAGACTTCTTGGAGAATCCCAACCCTCACTTGTGGACTTAGTAAGTTCAGTTTGATCGAACGTTGCCTACCCCTGAAACGAGCATTCCCCCCCCCATAGAGTATAATAGGATTCAATATTCGATTCGAGTAGTCGAATATTGAGGGGTTACTCAAAACGAATATCGAATATCGAGTATTTAACTACTCGCTCATCTCTAATAATAATAATAATAATAATAATAATAATAATAACAACAATAATGAACTTCCCTTGTCTTCCTCTAGATCCATCTCTTGGATGTGATGGATATGTATCTATGTGTCTCTGTTCTATCTAAAAAAAAAACTATTAAAAAATAATAAAGAAATAAAAGAAATAAGAATAAGAATTTTGAAATCATTAAAGTAACTAATTATGACATCAAATATAATCTCACTCTTATCCAGGTCTAGTTACACTTTATTTTTCATATATTAAAATTTTATCCATTTTTTTTCTATTCCTTTCTTGATTATTTCGTTCTTATGCATTTGAAAAGCGGAATACAAAATTGGCTAAAAAATGATCCACCCCTGCACCAGGTACGTGATTTAGCGTTAAGGGGTTAAAGGAACACTACAGGCAAAAAGGATACATTGTAATTAGAGATGAGCGAATAGTATTAGAAACTCTAGTTTCGGATACCTTGCTCCATAGGAATGAATGGGAGCGGCCGGTGCCGGCGCTTAACCCCTTGCTGTTCAGCCGCTCCCATTCATTCCTATGGGAGCGAGGTATTCAAAATACTATTCAAATCAACTGTAATTGTAAGACCTGGGGGATGGATATGACATTGATACTGAGTTTATCTTCATGTGTTTTAACTATAGCGCTTTTTATTGGTCAATACCTATTTTTTTATTGGCCCAGAAACCATGACTGCTTAGAATGTAGAAATATTTGGAAAGGTCATAATGTTATTACTCTCCTATTTAATGCAGTGGAATCTAAAACTCAAATTTATTATTGTTATTTACAGCCTGTAAGAAAATAAAAAATAATAAAAAATTTACAAAATACTATCAAACCTGGATATTTACTCAATAAAATTCCCCCCCAAAAAATCAGTTTCAATATTCCAGTAGAGTATGCCAGCCTAATGATCAGATACACCTTATAAGTTGCTGACAGATATAAAATAAATTGTATTTTAAGCTTACATTATGTTCTATTAAGTAATTGTGTCATTTACGTTTATTAACAAGATGAATCATTCCTGAAAGAAGATGAATTCCCATGAAAGTCATTGTCTACCTCTTTTATCTGTGCTGTGTGCAGAGTCTCCGGTGTATTCTTCAAAGATCTAAACCTTGTGCTTATAAGATCTGACAGAGAGCAACCTATCACAAGTAGTAGGTAAGAGAGATAGGCTGAAGATGCGTCAAATAGGAATATAGAAATGTCATTCCTTACCTTTCTTTTTTACTTAAGATATCTGAACTTGAGTGGTGTAACACGACCACTTTACAATACAATACAATTGGGGCAATTGGTATGAGCTTCATGGGGTATTTTGCCTTCCCCTGGATCAACACTGTAGGGGATTGTAGGGATATAGGTTGGACTTGATGGACTGATGTCTTTATCCAACCTCATCTACTATATGTAACTATGTAACAACAAACAAAAAATGAATGTTTGATTCTCACAATATGCGTATCCTATATGGTTCTCTATACAGGGACATAGTTGTTGTATCATGAGTTGCTGACCTGTCCAAGCTTTTCATAGCGTGTAATGGAATTTTTTGAATTTGTTTTTATAACAAATTAAAGTTTTTGATCTATGTATATTATATTTATATACTGTATTATATGACATTATATTATACAATATTTTATTATGTTTTATTTTTTTAATCTTAATCTTTATTTCATTTCATTAACAGAACAGGGGAAGAGTAATTGACATCTGGATTTTTTTTTTTATTCACAAATAATATTAATTTAACCACTTCAATACGTTGACCAATGGGAACTATCAAGTCCCATACAAGTTTGAATCACTGCATAGATCAAAAATAGTTGACTTTGTCCATTAAATGTTCCTAGTTTACATTGTAACATACTGTGATAACATAGTAGATTAGTTCATGAGTCATAGTTGGTGCTTTAAGATTTCCTTAATCTACAGTAAGGTTTTCTGGCCTAACCAAGGCAAAGTGGCTTTTTGGTTCCTCCCCTGCCACAGACCACCCAAGAACATTCCACTCCAACCCCCTTCTCCTTAGTCACACCCCCGAGGAGCAATACAAAATGATAAATTTGACCCTGTTATGTCTGTAAGATTCTTTAGAATTCACAACTTTTGCTATTTCTCTTTTTTTTTTTTTTACATTTTATTACTATTTGGGTGATATAAAAGCTGATTTATCTCATGTTGCTTCATTCCTTGGGGTTTACAGAAATCTAAATAAATATTAAAAAGTTTAATTGCACGCGATACGCGGTCTCCATGAAACCGTCGCTATCTTTTTTCCATATTAATCATGGTTCAAATAATCCTTGGGGTTTTCCTCTATTCCATTTATCTAATTTTACCCTTCAATTGTTTTTAAATGCAGAGTTTATAGCGTAATGGGAGTTTGTGGAGAAAACCGCCAATTTACAACATGGGAAACTTTCCAAAATCTCTTTATTTGTATAAACAGAATCACAAGGAAAACAACAGATTTAATCAGAGCTTTTCTCTTGGTGTATATTGGAGAAGAAAAATTGGGCACCATACAATTGTTATATTAGCGAACATCACGACTCTAATTACAGCGGCGTCTATGAAAGCGGAGTAATCGCTTACCATGTACAGTACAAGACAAAACAATACGCATACTGGTAGACTACAAGGCAGGGAACACATGTTCCACCACTCCTCCTGAACTATAATAATAGAATGCTGAGTAGTTACATCCTTACTATTCGCATTATTTTATATTTCTAGAGTTTAAAAATGTTGAAGTTCATTATACTGGGCATAGTAGCCCGATGGACTATGTTAAATCAAGTCAAAGGCAGTCAATACATTGCATTTTATTACATATAAGTGAAAATTCTAGACACATCTGACATTACAAACATTTTCCAGGCAAAAGAGCTCATTTTATGACTAGTGCAGGATCCTCAGGGGTGGGGCTTGTAGCCAGACACAAAACCTATTGGTTAATTGAGCCCCACCCACTCTGCTTTAAGGATTACACAGTCTATTGGTTTGTCTATAGTGCTCCCTAGATGGCTGCAACTATTCAATAATGTTAACTTTACTAGATCCTATTTTTGTAGGCAGCTCTGTCCATCATACTAATAGATATAACACATATTTTACATTCTCTGTATCTTACTAGATGCTTTTCCCTGTTCTCTTTATCGGCTCCTGCTGGCAAACGGCCTTTCTGCCAATAGGATGGGGGAGAAGGCAAGTGACAATGACATTAAATACTCTAATTAGCTAAATTTGCTAATTGCAGAACAAATGATGATATTTTAACTTGCCATGAAGTAACATTACATGAATCCACTTTTAATTGAACTTTCATTCATGTGCTGTATTTAGTATATACATGAAATGTAATTCCGGTGATGTATAAAGATAGATAACGTAAAGTGTCAAAGTCAAAAAGATAAAATTTAAAAGTGTATATTCATTTAAATACATAGATCCTTAGATATTTAGAAGCTATCATTCAGCGATCTTAAAGATTTTGGCATTTTGGGGTTGTATTTTTGAGATCAATATGTCTTAACATTAGAATCAAATCGAAAATGTAAGATCTAATTTTTAATTCAATATATAAAGATCAATGTGATTAAAAGTATTACTTGGAATCTTCTCCGTGTAGAATAGAATGTTCTGAGGTTCCAATATATTAAGAATCCAATATATTAAGATTGCAACTTAGATATTTAGAAAGTTACAATCACACCAAGATGGTGAGATGGCAACTTAAATATTTAGAAAACGATCAAAAGCATTCTATGTAGACTGGTCGAGGTCGATAATAGATAGATGTGGATGTACAATGTAGATCGATAATGTAAGACAACATTGTATAAAGGTAGGTTAGATCATGTAAGTATATTCCTAAATATTTATCTTTAATCTATTAATTTCATTCTATAGGAATACTAGTTCCTTTTGGGTTTGCCAATACTGGACTTATTTATAGTGGAAGACATGAGGACAAGTTTCCAATATCCCCACTTAGTTCTGTGGGGGGAAGATTTCTGAATCGTCAACCTCCCTCCCAACCCATTATAAGTCAGGTTCTATCTTCCTCTCCTGAATTTATTGTTTAACATGTTCTAAAATAGAAGATATGAAAAAGGTAAAAAAAAAGGCAACATATATTTTTTTAAAATTTTGAATTTATTTTTTTTGCATTTGATTTATTTCCTGAATGTAAAAAAAAAAATTGAGTACAATGTAACAATGGCTAAAAGGTTACAGCAAAGAGATGATTCACTCCAAGCAGCGTCGAATCCCCAGCCTTGTTGTATTACTCTATGTGTGAAAAGGTCTATTTTTAACGTTTCGTCCTTCAATCCAGATCTCCATTTTAAAGGTGCTACAAAAAAATACTAATATAATGGCAGAATAAGCAGGTCATGGCTTAAATGAGCTGTGAGGAGCAATCTCAGGGGAATGCAAAGCAGTGTCACACTTACCCATCTCCGACACGTAGAAATTCAGATTCTCCTAGTAAGTGTTGTACTTTTAAAATGTTACTGGCAGTAACAAGGAGACATAAGAGAGACACTATCATTACGGGGATGGATTTAACACACGGCTGTAAAGTGTGAAGGTTACAAAGTTCTTTCTGTAAAGTAGAAGTAGCAATAAACAATAAAAAAAACATGAAATGTGAAGCTGTAAGAGGGAGCTTCAATCCCGAGCCCTTGAAATGAGGCAGGAATATAATATATATAAAATACCTTTTACATGAGATTAACCTGTAGTAAACTGCTACATTGTATAACATTCAAGATCAACCCGTGACAAGTATATTTACCTTCCTATAGAATTAATAGCGCTATAATTAGGAAAATCCGCAGTCTTCTAATACTGGAAAAGGATTTGTAAACATTACTGGTCTTTAAATATATATTAATAATATCCACTGATAAATTTAGAAATATATCAATATATATATATATATATATATATATATATATATATATAGATATATTTCTAAATTTATCAGTGGATATTATTAATATATACAGGAAAAACTTGGATGCTTTTGCAACACGTTTTTTTTTTCTTGCAGTCACTACATGGGGACTTAGCCAAAGCACTAAAGCCCCATATTGTGAATACACAACATTTTGCCTCTGCAGAAACCCTTCAGCAAAAAATTCTATGTTTTACAGTACCTGCAAATTAAATCCCACCCACACATTGTGGAAAAGCCACACTTTAAAAAACTCTGTTCCCTCCCTACAAGGGATCTCTATTAATGAATATAGATTTGTAGATATTACCGAAATAATTACATCTAAATTAACCTGATCAGCATCACCCAATTTTCCAGATATTCTTCTATTGCTTATTTTGACCCTTTTTTTCTTCCTTCTACTTCCTTCATTTTTCTTTTGTTCACCTATGTTCACATTCACCTATGGTTGGTTCACCCCTAAAGTTGGTTCACCTATAGTTGAAGACTCCATAGACTTCCCTTACAAGTATCTAAACCAATGCTACTGTAAATCTTACCATTTCTTTAGATCCAAATGTTGCCCCTAAGATACACTGCCTGGCCAAAAAAAAAGTTGTGTTGTGCAACAAGGTACCGTTCCACCCCTGATATAATTATGAACTGTTCATGACAGGAATTTGCATATATTCTTGAATATATATAATTGAGCTGTAGCCTGTCAAGTGCAGATCATAATTAAAGGTGTGAAGCGATGTCTACCAACGGAGGAGCTACCAGAGGAAGAGATGTTAGTGCCTTCAAGAAGGGGCAAGTCATTGGATTACATCAGGCCAACAAATCGACCAAGGAGATAGCCGAAGTAACTGGTATCAGACAGAGAACTGTTCAGTGTATAATACGAGCATGGCAAGATGGTGGAGAACCCCCCTCCAACTGTGGAAAGTGTGGACGTAAGACTATACTCGAAACTCGAGGTCGTAGGTCCCTAAAGCGACTGGTGAAGAATAACTGCCAGAAAACCACCTTTGAGCTCACACAAATGTTCAACTCGACAAAGCGACACATTTCGGAGCGAACAATGTGACGAGAACTCAAAGGAATGGGTCTCAACAGTTGTGTCTCCACACGAAAGCCATTGGTGACAGAGACCAACAGACGTCGCCGCCTGCCATTTGCAGGAGACCACAAGGATTGGACCCTAGAGCAGTGGAGAAAGTTCATGTGGTCAGATGAATCACGTTTCACATTGTTCCAGAGTGATGGTCGTGTCCGGGTGCGACGAAAAGCACACAAAACACTGGAATGTGCTGGAAAGGAACCTGCGCTGTCACTCACCACCCCCAACGAATCTGTGTAACCTGGGCACCCTGATACTCGAGAATTGGATCAAAATCCCTGAGTCTACACTGCAGAACATTATAGACTCCATGCTGGATGGATGCGTGCTGTTATTCGTGCCCATGGTGGCCCAACTAAATATTAACACTCGCGACTTATTTTTTGGCCAGGCAGTGTACAAATTATCAGGCTCCTCCTAACAAAGTACTTCTTATTCCATTGTACTGCATAATATCTGTCCAATATCTGAACAGTTTTGGACATTGCCAGTGAAGAACTTTCCTGCCATTATCTTCATTCCCGATAAGATTGTCAGCTTCTTAGCAATAAGCCATAATCCTTGCAATATACACTTTTGCTTTACCTCCTCATGTATCATGTATAATTTCCTCCATAATCTCAGAGGAGCATCTTATACAACACGAGGATGTTGGTTGTTTACCGCTCTGCTCGATTGTAGACATTTATAGAATTCTCTTTAGGGAATATCAAACTCTTTTGACAGTTTTCTGAAATCTTTCAGCACCTCACTGTCAAAAATGTGTCCAACTAATTGTATTCCCTTTCTTTCTCAATCCACATAATCCTCTATTTAGATTTACTTATTTATTAATTTTCAACCAATTTACATTGGGGTCAAATTGAAATGCAATTTTTTGTGTACACCATATCATATTTTTATGTATTACTTTGTTTTGTATCTGAAACTCTTTACACCACAACAAACCCATCTCCAAGATCTCAAATATTGTCCCCTGACCCAAAATAATCCACTTTAGAATAATATCAACTTTCCTCAATCTCATATTATAACTGGAGGAACTGGGCAGAATGATATATAGTCAGTATAGCTTGTCATTTATGCATGTAAGTCTCTGGAGTCCAGTGGGTGGTCCTACTTAGTGAGTGATAGTTATCACTATACAGTACGCACAGAGATACCGGAAAGGGAAAGCATCACATGACCAATTTTCACTATTGAGTGAATATAAGGTTAGAACCCTGCAAAACAATGGTATTAACCAAAATTAGTCTGCACATGTTTCAATGTGATAGTGTGCTGTCCACTTATGATAATCCGGAGGACTTGTAAATGTGTAATTTAACACATACTAAGGGAGATTTACTAAGCACAGCGCAGCAGAGTTCTGGCATAGTTCTAAAATTCCTTGCATTACATTTATCAATCACTTTAGAAACTTTTAGACACTTTCATGGCTTGTACGTCAAAGGGATGGGTCTGAAAAGAAAGGGATGAGGTTTATATATTAGTGGTAGGGCTTTGGATGTGCCAGTAAGAGACAATATTGTTCCAAACTGTTGTCCTATTTTTTGTTGAAAATGAAGCCTAATAATTAGGGTTGAGCGATCGGGATTAGAAAAGATCGGCTCCCGATAGGCGATTGAGTAAATTTCATGATTACGATTGGGTTCCGATCCTGCCTAAAAAAGATCAGGAAAATAATTCCGATCCTGATCGCTCAACTTACCTGCAAAGAAGCGCTGCCGCTGCCTCTCCCATTGTTCTCGCTCCTCTTCTTTCTACTTCATATGCCTGCAGAGCACCATGTGTGCCCCCACCTCCCTAGGCTAGTGTTAGAGATGCTAGGAAGAAGGCGGGGCTTGTGACTTAGGAGAGTGTGGGCGGGTACTGAGAGGGGAGATGTAAGTGATGCACTCATATCTCCCTGCCCTGTACCCGCCCATACTCTCCTAAGCCACAACAAGCCCCGCCTACTCCCAGCATCAGTAACACTAGCCTGGGAGGCGGGGGCGCGCACAGTGCTCTGCAGTCATGTGAAGTAGAGAGAAGAGGAGCGAGAACAATGGGGAGCAACAGTGGCAGCGGATCTCTGCAGGTAAGTGAAGGGGACTAAGTAGCCGGGGGACTTTTTAATCACTACACAGTGTGGAGTCCAAAAATTGAAGCCTTCAATTGAAGCCTTCAATTTTTGGACTCCATGCTGTGTAGTGAACAGGATCGTTTTTAAAATCCAATTTTTGATCATTCCCATTGAATTGCATTAGGATCGGAATTGGGATCAGGATAAGTGTTCATCCCCTTGTACAGTAAGATAGAAAGAAAAGAGGAGTCCTCCACCTCCCAGAACAATGAGCGCATCCTACAACCGGAGCTTCACATGGGTTCCGAGCATCTTTACTTCTTGAGGACTTGATGTGTCACGGGATTGGATGCTCTCTCCACGACGCCATGATTGATATTGGCAAGAGGTTGTAGGAAGGGCTGTTATTTTACTATAAAAAGAACTGTAAAACTGGAAACAAAAGCAAAAATAAAAAAGTGAAATGAATATTTATTGTTCATATCACAACAAACGTATTATAATAGTATTGTCTGATATATTTTTTTATCTGGTTCCATTGAAGACCGTGATGGATTATAATACGGGGTATTTAATATGATGAGCGCTCATGCGTGTCCTGATTGGTGGTTATGGGTAATATCCACTTATCCTTTGTAGATTTGATATTCAGTTCCTTAAAATCCCTTTATATTAAAAAGTGAAGCCATGATTGAACGCCGCAGTCATATGTGTGTGATGCATGCCTCTTTGCCTTTCATGCATGAATAATTTCTATTAAGTAATTCGTATCGTACTAAGTTATGATGACCCCATCCCGATCCCTCTTACCATAAAACACTGCAGAACTGTTTTTACATTTTGCACATTATGCGTCAGCTGGAGCAGAACACATTGGGGTTGGAGTTCATCTCTTTAGGCCCATTTTACAGCATCGATGATTGCCTATGTTTTCTGGTTCAAAGAGAGACAGAGTACTTGCCAATTAAACACTGCACAGTATCAGTGAACTACACCGCAGGACACCTTTTAACACCTTAGGAATATTGGAGGGTACGTTTTTTAGTAAAATCCTGTGATTAATGTTAAAAGTACACTTTGTTCATTGCAAAATTATAATCCAAAATCATTTATCTTTGCGAGCCTGCCAAACTAAAAGAAAAAAAAACAAACTGAAGGGAAATACAGTTCAAATCATTTTGAGGATTGTCCTCATGTCCTTACTGAGAAGGGGTCAAGCGATTTCTAATGTGACGTTATGATCTCAAGGCTACATTGTGAAAGGGATACCACTGAATAAGAAATTCCAAAAAGTTCCAGGGAAAAATTCCTAATTGAAATTACTTTAGAAAATCTGAGTAACCCACCCCTTAGGCTAAGGACCTACATTGCAGAAATGCAGCTTTTTTTGTTGCAGATTTTGCTGCGTTTTTTTGAGCCAAAACTAGGAATGGCTATGAAAACAATGGGAAATATTCATGAAGTTCTTATACATCTACCTACTGTTCAATCGATTCCTGGCTTTGGCTCACAAAAAAGCAGCAAAATCTGCAATCAAAAACACTGCATTTCCACAATCTGGGGCCTTAGCCTTAAGGTTACTGGGCCAGCTTCAGTCAGCCCCAGTCAGCCCCAGAATTTTAGTTTGCATAATATTAGACTGTGTTTCCCCTGTAAATGGGACTAATACATAAACCCTATTTACAGGAGAAAATCATCTAAATAATAAAAAAATGTATTATGATCTTACAGGACATAGAATATATAAAGAAAAAATTTAAATTTGAGAAAAAAAAACCAAGAAGATACCAATAGCAATATTATGGCACCATTACTTTTAACATGTCTCTCTCAGGCTGTGTACATGTACTACCCCCTACCCATCTATTATTACTACTACTGGTTTCCTTACATGTAATTCTGCCAGGAGTAACTGTAAAAGAGTAAAAAAAAAAATAACAGAGAGAAGCTGAAGAATAATATAATATTAAAGAGCCAGGAACATTGGACTGCAAATCCAGGTTACACGTGTAGATGAAGCTAAAAAGATTTTTGACACAGAAAAAAAAGAAATCTGAAAAAGGAAAGCTTCTCACTGAGTATGACTGATATCCCATCAATCATAACACAAACAGCTAGTCACAAGTATATGTAAACATACCTCCCACCTTTCAAAAGACTGAAAAATAGACAAAATATGTGGCATGCTATGTGCTCCATGGTAAATTTATGTATAGTAAGACCCACCTTCACCCTACCCCTACTTCCACTTTGGCTCTGCCAATTACCATCAATATCTCACACAATATAACATCCCTATAGTGACCCTGACACTGTATACCTCCACATTATTATGCCTGCCTCCAATTGCGCCCACAGAATACAGTCCCCTTCCAGTTGCCTACACAGACCCCTCCAATTGCCCCCACATTACACAGTCTGACTAAAGTTGTCCCCACATTATACAGTACTGCTCTAGTGGGTTCCACAGTATACAGCTCTCCTTCCAGTTGCCCCCACAGTATACAGTCCACTTACAGTTGCCTCCATACTAGACAGTCTTCCATCTTGTTTTCACACACTATACATTCCCATTCAGTTGCTCCCACAGTATGCCACTCCCCCACCAATTGCCCAAACAGTATATAGCCCTTTCTCCAGTTTTTCTCATAGTATACAGTCCCTCCTCCAGGATGGGATGATTAGGAGGTATGTGGAAGTACATAGTAAACTTTCCTTGCATTGCAGAAGTTCAAGAATCCTTATCGTACCTGCAGTGTGTAGGCAAGGAAAGCTGTTTGCAGACATGTGAGGAAATCAACCCCTTCTCTCTGCATTCCCTGTGTGTAGAAAAAAATAAACCATCCATCTCCACTCACTGTGCTTCATTCTTATGCCTGATGATATCTATGAAGGGATCTTCCTTAGCAACAGGGAGGGAACAGCAAATCATCTAGAAGAGAAAGATCTAGTGGCAACAAATGTATAGAACACTTTCAGGCAGAAAACAGCAACATATTTAAATAAAGTGTATTACATTTGGGCCCAGAATCACATTCTCTATTAAGTGAGACCAACTGAGACCAAATTGTCTGAAAACTTACTGACCATTTATGTGGTTGGTCAGGTTTTACCTCCCTGTGCCCACTTCGGTCTTGGTGGCACAGCATGAAATCAAATCAGGTCTATAAATATAAACTATACTGCACATAAAAGGGAGAGATTTATCAAGACTAGGGTTCAGCTTGGTTCCTGCATCCTGGAAGTCCATTTAACCGCAATACATTTCAAACACTATTCATGTCAAAAATGGTGTAAATGAGTATAAATTTGTCAGGGGAAATGGTCCTGGCCATACCATGCCTCTGCCATACCCTGTTTGTGTAAGGTGGCAAGGGCAATGAAAAATTGCACACACTGGTGCAAAAAAAAACTGGTGGTGAGGGTCATAAATCTCCCTCAATATTTATATACATTATTTTATACATTCTATTTTTTTAAGGAAACTGCAGATCAAAATTTCTGAGATAATATTTTTATTGCAATAAGATAGAATTCCCTTCTGATCTCAAGAAATCTTTGTTCACCAAGAAAAACAGCTAGGAATAAAACTGGAGATTCATTGTACTTCAGACACAGAGGCCGTCTACAGCAGCAGCAGTACAAATTACAGATCCATCACCGCTAACTGGATATCTCATAATAAATCCTGCAGATCTGAGAGGGACAGCGGCTTCACTAACACAAAGTGATATATTTAGTTTTTAAAGATTTAATGCTGAAAGTCCAGTTAAGAATGGGAAAATTAGAGGTTTAACAAAGATGAGTCAAGGGAGACAAGGCTGGCAGACCATCTGGCTCCCCGAAGAATACAAGAGTTATAATCACACAGGAAAATGTGACAGAACTAAAACATATTCATTATACATCCAGGAACCGAATGTAAAAAAAGAAAAATGTATTTGCAAATAGCTGTATGTCTACCATAAAATCCAAGTAAACTTTAATACAAAAAAAATTAAAGAAGCACTCCAGCATTTTTTACATTTCTATTATATATGTACCTTGAATTACTTTAATAGCCATGTGTCATGTGATCAGAGTTGGGTGAACCTCACGAATATTCATGAGTTTCATCCACGTCCAGTTAGTTTCAGGAAGAGTTGTTCAGCATAAACCAGAAAAACTATAATTATACTCTGCTTCCTCCTCAGACCCCAGAGGCGCAGGGGAGGTGAGTATAACAAAAAATATACTCACCTTGCCTCATCTCTTCTGGGCATCCTTAACCACTTCCGGACCTCCCATAGACTATATACGTCCAGGAAGTGGTTGCCTGGTTCTGACAGGACGTATCTGTACGTCCAGTCAGAACACAGTAGCTGCACGGAGATCGTGCAGCTACTGAAGCTGGGAGCTGGCTGTAACTTCAGCTCCCAGAGAGATGGCAGGGAAGATTTATTACCTCCCCTGCCATCTCCATTGCTGTGTATACAGCGCTCAATGAGCACTGCATACACAGCTATGGACGCTGCCATAATTCAGCCGCCCTCTGACCCGGCGGTCACGTGATCTGCCGGGAGCAGAGTCTTACAAGAGCTGCTGGGTCCTACAGGACCCAGATCAGCTCAGTAAGCTGTATATACAGTGTGCAGGAGGCTGGATTCCTCCTGCAACTGAGGCTAAATGTAACAGCCCCAGTTATAGGAGAAATCAGATTCCAGTACAAAAAAATAAGTGATCAGATGTCCCCAAAGGTCTATTATCACCTTATGGGGACACAATCTGAAAAAAATAAATAAAATAAAAATATAATAAAAAAGTTTTTAAAAAATTTAAATAAAATAATAATTAAAAAAATTAATAATACGCTAATAAAACACCATTATTAAAGGTTATAGCCCCACCCCCGACAACACCATACAAAATAAAAATTACCGTAATGGAGCGGAAAAACTATATTATAAAGTTTTTCAGTGACACTTTGTGTTATTAAATAAAAAAAAAATTTAATAATACATTGAAAACCAGACACAATTTCCCTCCTATTTTGTTTATATTTTCCTGGATATAAAAAAAATTTAAACACATTTGAAAATAAAAACAACATAAAAATAAAGCTCTATGTGTCCCCGAAAAAAAGACACAAAAATTAGTTGACTGAGACATACGAGAAAAATGTTACAGACCTCAAAATCGCACATACAAAATAAACCTAAAATGTGTCTGGTCCTGGACTACAAATTGGCCCGGTACTGAAGTGGTTAAACCATACTGCGATCCTCCAGCATTATCTTCAAGCCTTTTCCATCTGGCTGCCGATATGCATCCTAGGGTCTTCTGGTTTGTGCCGATGTTGTCAGGTTTTGACCCTTGATAAACAGTATAAATGCTTGTTTTTTTTTAATTTGCATCCCTTGGATTTCCATTTTTATCCTTAGAGGGCGTTCACACTACCGTCAGTGTCCGACAGGTAGTGTCCGCTCCTAGTGTCCGTTCAAAATCTGGAACAGACATTAGGAGCGGACACTAGCTGTGTCCGTGACACTTGTCATTCATTTAAATGGCGATTGGGTGCGTTCTTTTGCACTCTGTGCCTGTCCTTCACTGTCCGCTTGTAAAGATCTCCGACTTTTCAAGCGGACAGAAAAAAACTACATGTCAGGTTTTTCTGTCTGCTTGGAAAGTCGGACATCTTTACAAGCGGACAGTGAAGGACAGGCACGGAGTGCAAAAGAACGCACCTGATCGCCATTTAAATGAATGACAAGTGTCACGGACACAGCTAGTGTCCGCTCCTAATGTCTGTGCCAGATTTTGAATGGACACTAGGAGCGGACACTACCTCTCGGACACTGACGGTAGTGTGAACGCCCCCTAAGGTATCTGAGGAGATCCCCCAAGTATCATTGTATTTCTTGAGTTACAAATCCAAAAAGTTTCAGGTTTGGATCGAACCTGAAACTTTTGGACTATTTTGGGCGAAATCCAATTCTATCTGAATAGTATGCTGTTCCCTAGTTTTTACCTGTCTCTACTAGTGCAGAGCTTTTTTGAAGGACTTGCAGTAAATATCTGGTTGCCTGCTTCATCTATGAAATCCCTCATGGCATCTCTTACTTCCTTCTGCATATCTCCTCATGCATAGAGTGAGGATAAAGATATTTCTGCCTGAATGCTTTACAAATTATTATTATTATTATTATTATTATTATTATTATTATTATTATTATTATTTATTTATTTATTTATATAGCACCATTAATTCCATGGTGCTTTACATTTGGGGGTTACATACAATACACAGAATATACAGATAGATATAATACTAACAATGACCGACTAGATATAATACTAACAATGACCGACTGGCCCAGTGGGGTAAAGGGCCCTGCCCGCGAGGGCTTACAATCTATGAGGGAAGGGGGTAGAGACAGAAGGAGAGGGGGAGACTGTACAGATGGCAGTGCGGTGATAGTGTTATTGGAGGTTGTAGGCCTTCCTGAATAGGTGAGTCTTCAGGGCCTTCTTGAAGCCTGTAATTGTGGGGGTCAGTCTTATGTGTCATGGTAAGGAGTTCCAGAGTATGGGGGATACACGGGAGAAATCTTGGAGATGGTTGTGTGAGGAGCGGATGGGGGCAGAGCGGAGTAGGAGGTCATTGGAGGATCTGAGGTTATGTGTGGATAGGTAGCGGGAGATGAGGTCAGAGATATATGGAGGGGACAGGTTGTGGATGGCTTTGTATGTTAGCGTTAGTAGCTTGAACTCAATTCGCTGGGCTATAGGTAGCCAGTGGAGGGACTGGCAGAGGGGAGCAGTCGATGAAGATCGGGGGGTGAGGTGGATTAAGCGAGCAGCACAGTTTAAGGTGGACTGGAGGGGAGCGAGGGTGTTAGCTGGGAGTCTATGGAGAAGGGTGTTGCAGTAGTCTAGGCGGGAGATTATGAGGGCCTGGACGAGCATCTTGGTAGTTTCCTGGATGAAGAAGGGGCAAATTCGGTGGATGTTCTTGAGCTAGAGGCGGCAGGAGGTGTTGAGGGCTTGAATATGTGGCTTGAAGGATAGGTCAGAGTCCAGGGTTACCCCAAGGCATCGGGCCTGTGGGACAAGGGTAATTATGGTTCCATTAACTTTGATAGATGGGTCAGGTGGAGGGGCCATACAGGATGGGCAATGGTTAGTTGCAGGGTTATAGATCTCCCTTAACTGACACTGATTGTCTCTTCTATGTGGATATACTGTGTGCAGAATTTCCAGTGTCCAGCAGCGCACTGCTCTCCTATGCCTCCTGCTTGTAAGAACTGACAGGATCTACAGTATCACAAGCAGGAGGGAGAGGAGAGTACTGCAAGGCTCTAACTTGCTACGTTTCGAAAGAGCTCAGAACAGAGCAAGTGTGACATGATGAAATGTAGCACTCCTCTACTTCTGAAGGGACAGAGGTATAATAACAAATGAAGGCTGCAGAACGGAACATAAAGCAGCATTAAACCAATCATATCAGCAGAAATGAAGGAGCCAAGGTGTCAGGCAATCCATGTATTGTACATCAAACCAAACCTGAATACACTTGGCCTACTCAAGCACCTCTATGATATTTTTAATAATAGCACTATATGAATGGAATCCTCCCCTTTCCATTCACTGTGTGATTCTGATGATATCTATGGACAAACCTTGCCTAGTAACAAGGAGTGAACAGCAAATTATCTAGAAGGAAGACATGTAGTGGCAGCAACGGTAAATGCAGAAAACAGCAACATTTTTAATTAAAGTACATTACATATTGGTCTATAATCTCATGCTCTATTATTTATTATTACTAAATTGTCTGTAAAGTTAGTCACCATGTAAGTGTTACAGATGTGGTGGGTTTTTAGAATGTAATACTAGAACTCTGTTTTTATGCTTTGGGCATCACTATTACTTTTTGATCTCAGGAGAGAATGTTGTATAGTCATTTCAAGATCAAACAAGTATGTCTTACAGGCTTTCTCCAAAAGAAAAATAATAAAACTGTCTCTCTACTGCCACCTATAGGTACTCAGGGTGGGTTCACATCTGTGCCCCGGGCTCCGCTTTCAGGTTTCCGACTTCTGCCCGAGAAACTGGACAGGAGACGGAAACCAGCAGACACTTTTAAAATCAATGGGTTTGCAAAGTGTCTGCCCATGAGAATCTGTGAGTATCTTCTGGTCTCCACCACAAATCCGTTTTTTTTAAGTGGACGCAAAGTCGAACATGCAGGACTTTGAGTCGGTTAAAAAATAATTGTTTTGCCGTGGAGACCACAAAACACCCACGGTCACTCACGGGCGGACACTTTCTGCTGTGTCTCCGTCTCCAGTCGGCAGAAGACGGAAACCTGAAAGCGGAGGCTGGGGCGCAGATGTGAACCCTTCCTCACAAAGTAATTCAATGTCCGACCCATGAAAGATCCTCGTAACTAGAAAACTATTCCAGATTTCTTTCATCTCATTAGGGTACTTGTTGGCTGGGTGACAAATTTTTGAGGTTGCTTTTGGTTTCTTGTGACTGTAGGGAGTCTTACGCGTAAAGCTTACCACGGAGACAATTTTCTTCCATTTGTAAGAGAATTCATATGCAAATCTCTTTAGTTTCCCAATGGTTAGTTGCTGTACCACGTTTGATCACACAGAATACCATTAGATATTTTAGTTGGAAAGCCAAAAGGGCCAGAAGTGCTCGAAAGAAACATAAATGGACATAACATCCCTCCATTACACAAGTAGATCTGGTCTGGTCACTTGGTCCTTGAAGTTTCTGCTGCAAACCAATGTCATAAATGTATTAAGGTCAAGGCCAAGAAATCTCCCATCAGCTGATTACAGGGGCTCCAGCTCTCCGGGGAGCACTGTGACATCTTTGCTCGGTTACTGACTATACATCTCCTTCTACTCATTTTTCTTTTTTTTTTTTTTTTTTACTGATCATCAGGCCAGAAATATTTATATATGGAAACAAAAAGAAATCAACAAATTATTAACATCAAGCAGCAGAAATATCCAGCTATAGCAGCCCTATCGATTTCCTGGATGTGGTATAGAAGATATTGGCACAGGAAATAATGGCTTTGAGTGAAAGGACAGGAACATCTTGTCCCTTTCATGCCATAGAAAATAAATTTGGCTCATCTTCCAAAGTGGATAAAGGAAAGTGGGTTAATTTTCTCAAGAATTATTAACTGTTCAATAACTTTGACAGTAACTTCTTATTATGATACAAGGTGAACCCACGCCATTTATGTAACTTTTCTTTCTTTCTTTCTTTCTTTCTTTCTTTCTTTCTTTCTTTCTTTCTTTCTTTCTTTCTTTCTTTCTTTCTTTCTTTCTTTCTTTCTTTCTCTTTCTTCCTTCCTTCCTTCCTTCCATCCATCAGTTCTTTCTTTCTTTCTTTCTTTCTTTCTTTCTTTCTTTCTTTCTTTCTTTCTTTCTTTCTTTCTTTCTTTCTTTCTTTCTTTCTTTCTTTCTTTCTCTTCCTTCCTTCCTTCCTTCCTTCCTTCCTTCCTTCCTTCCATCCATCAGTTCTTTCTTTCTTTCTTTCTTTCTTTCTTTCTTTCTTTCTTTCTTTCTTTCTTTCTTTCTTTCTTTCTTTCTTTCTTCCTTCATCCTTCCTTCCTTCCTTCCTTCCTTCCTTCCTTCCTTCCTTTCTTCATTCTTTCCTTCCCCCTTCCTTCCTTCCTTCCTTCCTTCCTTCCTTCCTTCCTTCCTTCCTTCCTTCCTTCCTTCCTTCCTTCCTTCCTTTCCTTTCCTTTCCTTTCCTTTCCTTTCCTTTCCTTTCCTTTCCTTTCTTTCCCTCTGTATCATATACATTTACATTTATATCTCATAATTGTATATACCTATTTTAGATTTGTCTCTTTACTTACCATTAGGGTTGAGCGATCGGGATCGTTAAAGATCGGATTCCAATCGGCAATCGAGCAAATTTCACGATCATGATCTGGATCGGCTGGAAAATGATCGGAAATCAGATTTTAAAATCGATCCTGAAATCTCAAGATCGTCTCAATCTGTATATAAAATTTACAGTGAAACAAATGGAAAACCAAATACAAAGTCACCCCAGACTACAAACAAATACTGAAAGTAATCTGAGGTTTTTTTTTTTTTTTTTTTTAAAGAAGAACAAAAAAAATGCACAAACATTTTCAGGATATCCTCTCTTCATTTCCTCAATTTTACAATTAAAATTGTGAAATATTTAAAAAGGTCTTTTCTAAGGGTGTCAGACATTGACAGATATGACTGTAAGACAACTGGCTGTAACAGGACCCTTCTCAATGTACATTATGAGACAGCAAAAGTTAAGCTTGGTTATGTCCTGCCCCTATAGGCCACCAGGATTTCTATAAACTATTCTATGATCAGATGTGTGCTGCTGTCATTATGAGTTTTCTTTGGTCCGGTTCACATCTGCATTCGGGCCATTCCATTTCCCTATCTGCATTAAATATGTGGAGAGAAAAGTCCTGAAAGCCGCACTTTTCTCTCTGCATTTTTCATATGGAAACCGAGTGGAAACCTCACAGACCCCGTATGGTCTATGGTTTCTGTGGGTTTCCTTAGATAACCGCTTTTTTATTCGGATAGGTTACTGGTCGGCGGGGTCCCCAAGCGGACTCCCCAAAAGGAAACCCGAACGCTAATGTGAACTGGGCCTTAGTTTACTCCATTGGATTAATATCTGGCACAGCTGTATGGCTGGTTGCAATACTAAGCCCTGTCACAAACCACGCACCTATGTAACCACACATGACCAGTGCAAATTCTAATAACCTGGTGATAAAAATGAGGGTTGAATCAGATTGTTTATCTTCTCATCGATAAGTATCTGGGAGCCACTTTAAGTGAAGAATTTTATTGATATGGCTGCAGCTCCTTCCTTTTTTATCCCAATTGTATAAGTATGATCTGGAGAATTTTATTACATTTTCTCTTGCAATTCACAATTTAATAAACCTGTTTATTGATTTGCTATTTATTCTCAGTGCTAGGGACAGAGTGTGACGCCGCACTGCAATTTTTACATTAAAGGGTAATCATCTATAACTACTATTATGCAGTTTTGCTGAACAGACAAGACTTTGTACAGTATAACATACGACATGTAATAGACTGCAATCCCTTCTCAATCTCTCAATTCCCAGTCTGGCTTCTTAACTCAGTCCCTAGACTCAGTGAAGATTAAAAGTGACAGTCCCTAATTCTCTAGATAGCTCCCTCTTGAAACTTTAGCCTGACACTGTTATGTCCCTGCTGCTCATTTTCTCTTTTTCTGTGCATTCATCTGGAGTACAGTAAGCTAGAAGCTCATTGTCTCATCCATACATACTCAGCTATTGTAGGATATGATGAGGACTGTAAGGTCTCATGCATAGTCACATATTCACATATTCACATACCTTGGCTAGTCCTCTTCTGATGATGGCCATCAAGAGTTTCAGCAAGGAAGATAAACTCTACAGATCTTAAAGGTGGAATCCTTAGGTTAATGAAACTTTGGTTAGGGTAGGAATTGATAAGTGTTTTTAAGCATTTTAGAAAAAGTAGAATATTACAATGACTCTTGTGGGTATTGGTTCTCTTGTGTGACTAAAGCAGTTATGGGCATGATGTGTCATCCAATTGGTTTGGCTTCCTGAGGGGTTTGTATAAGAGGTCCCCTGGTTCTCACCCTGTTAGGACTGTGCGGCAGGTGCGGCTAGGGGATCAGGGTTGCAGTCTGTTCCGCTGTTTCTGCTCAGTCCAGCATGCATTCCCTTGCAGCCGATAGGCGTGGTCGGTCTTCCGACTGACAGAGGTGCTAACCTATGAGCACCTGGCGTGGGCACCTGGGTCTTGCTGGCGTGGGCACCTTCCCTCTATTTAAGGAGGCAGGTCTGTTCACCCCATGCCTTAGCCTTAACTCAGAATTGTGCACATTGTGCAACAGATTAGTTTGTCAGTAAGCTTCCTTAGTTAGGTAGGAAGTAAGAAACTCCACCCTTTGGATAAAATTGTGGGAATCTTCTCTCTAGTTAGTATTATGGGAATCTCCTACCTTAGTCAGGCTGCTACCTATAATGCTGCAACAGCAGGTGGGTGCGGCCCAGGAGGTTACTGGGAGCACATGGCCATAGTAGTTTGTCTAGCAGGGAGTAACTACTAAGACTTTAGAATTTGTTTAAGCGGCTGCTTTGTTCTGCAGTGGCAGATTCCCTGTGAGGTAACAGGGAGCACCTAGTTTGTGATGTAGCCCGACAGTGAGGTTAACTGTCGGGCCTTGATCACACCAGTGTGCCCTATGGTTCAGAGCCCAGTTGGGCTCCGCAGGCTTTTGTTTATTTTAGTTTTTTTTTTTTTTTTTTTTTAAGTAAGCCTGTCGACCGTAACACACCCTTGGGATTTGCTCTTCATTTCAGGGGACCACCTGGTCACTCCTGTCCTAATATGGGAATCAGCTGACTCAGCTTGGGTGCATCCAAAAGAGTATGGGTAAAAAATATGCAAATCTATTCTCCAGGAGAATAGATTTGCATATTTTTTACCCATAATCCCTAGCGGAGCAGGAATGACTTGTAAGTCTCCGTACTGCCTATGTAGGCAAACACTCTCCCTAATGTGGACGAGTGCCCCCATACTCCAAAAGAGTAGTCAGATACGGTCTAAGATCTGGACTGGCAGAGTATGTGCAGAGCCAACGGCCCAGGCAAGATACAGTACTCTTGAAAGCAAATCAAATCAGGGACAACTTTTCATAGCCACTGTTTGTTCCAGGTTCTCTAGCTTCTCCCAAGCTCCAGAAACCTATAGATAATTCATTAACCTATAGATAATTCATTGACTTCATATGGAATTTGCCCTAATGGGTGCTGGAGATAGAGAGATAAGATTAAATGAGTCACTAGGGGCCAAATGTAAATTATTCCATCCATAATAAAATAATAAGACAGGGAAATTAATTTATCAAAAAATCTGGAAGGTCTCATGAATATCTGTACAAGTGTGTGACATGTAGAGGCTCACAAGACCAAATGCAAGAACCAACACGGAAACTCTAATAAGAAAGAAAGTTTGGATTTATAGTAACTTACAAGCGACAAACGCATCTCTACGGTTATCTGACAACCAGGTTATCGGATAATTTGCCGCTTTCCAGTCTAACTATTCCTTATTACAAGAATTTTACTGGCATAGATGATATAAAACACAAAATGTAAGAAGAAAGAACTGAAAGATAACAAAATGTGTTATGTATATTTTTAGTTGTTGTGTTACATTACGCCCGGTTCTGCTCTTTTTTTCCCCCGAGTCTTTGTGATGCTTACACCGTGCGGTGATGACAGACGGGCGACATAATGATTGTCAGGTGTCGCTGAGTCTGATGGCTGTTATGATTAATAATATAACACCCCACCCCTCATAAATCATTGATGTTATTTTGTGTATTGGGTATATTAGCACATTGAATGTTCAGTTTGAATTGTCATGATGTGAGCAAAGCATCATGGGAGCTCTGACTATAAAAAGGACATCTCATCGCTCGAAGTCAATAACAAACCATCCATCCCCTGTATAGAGGCCAAATGTGGTCACTGCAGCCGACCTCCCATTGAGGTCAGTGGGAGTTGAGTTGCAATGATGGCGCCTCAATGTTATACCTAGGAAGGAACTTTCTTCTTCTGCCTGCATAGTGTATTGGATAGGTGCCTACAACTTAGTTCTTGGACCGACTGTCAGCCCCCATCATTCAGATATTTATGGTCTATCCTGAAGATGTCTGCGTCTTGGTCCTTTGTCTATGTATCAGCTGATCGGGTGACAATGTCAGATCTCCAAATATTTATGGTCATCCATTAAGATGTCTCCGTCTTGGTTCTTTGTCTATGTATCAGCTGATCGGGTGACAATGTCAGATCTCCAATGTCAGATCTCCAAATTAGTGATTATCTTTAGGATTGGTCATCAATATTTTTAGCCCCCTGTCCACCAATATCTTCAGGTCTTATCCAGTTCTAATTTTACCCAGTGTTTTAAAATTTGATACAATATTGTAGAACTTAGCTCCTCAGACCCAATTGTAGAACTTACATTTTCTGAATTAAACTTAATTTTCCATTCTACGCCCAAGCATACAGCTTTTGTTCTGCTTACAAGCTGAAAATTAGAAAATCCAAAATTGGTTTGTATACAGAGACATAGCTATAGAGGATTAGAGATGGGTGAACCTCATGAGATCATGATTGACAAACATTCTTGAGGTTTTGCCCTCCAGACTACACTCTTTCATCACAAACTGTAAGTTCTATCATCAGGGTTGCATTTACCATGAGGCAAAATAAATTTCTCGCCTCCGGTCGGCAGTTTGAGATTATTTGTTGTGTGAATCTCGCAAGATTCTCCCACCATTTTCCTTTGGACTGAACATATCATAACTGCTATTGTTATACTCTACTGTCTAATATTATTGTATGTGATCTGAATATAAGTAACTCTGCCCTATTAAAAAAGACCCTACCCTTTAAATAGTCCAATCCTACATTTGACCTGGCATTCGCGAACCACCTTGTGAAGGCTTCTCCAAGGTTGACACCTCTACTAATATCTGTTCCAAACTCTAGGCCTGGCAGTTCCAAAACTGGACATCAACCAAGACCTGCTAAAGATCGTAAGAAGAGGAGATTGTAAGTAGGATCGGAAAAGATGGGATCGGCGATCGAGCAAATTTCAAGATTGCGATTGGGATCGGCTGGAAAATGGTCGGAAATCGGACTTTAAAATCGATCCTGAAATCTTAAGATTGGCTCAACCCTAATTGTAAGTAAATAGATAACAAGTGAATACTCATATATACATATGATCAGGGCTAGGAGGTTGAAGCTATGCCTCCGAAAATGCCTCCCCTACTCTTCCAGTTGATTTATAGCTGCCTCCTAAGGGGTCCCCTACTTTTACACACCCAGAGACAGGTTATCATTAAACTTTTCCTGCGTAACAAGCACTTTCTTCACTTTAGTAGTCACTGTACGGATCATCTTGCTCCCACTCATCCCCCTAAAGCCTCACCTGTATTTTTCAATCTCTTAGCATTTATTCTCTCCGTACACAATAAATAATTGCTTTGAAATTCTCCGCCATCTCCCACCGTCTGCCGTCCTGAAATTAACATTAATCCTCCCGTCATTTTCATCTTGAAACAACATACTTTATCCTTCCATATTATACTTGCACTTTCTTAGCTAAGCTTCTTACGTGAGTGGAGTCATTTCATAAAAAACCTTCTGTTTTATCCATATTAGTGTGTAAAAATCCAATACTTATCCTTCCAACTGGCTTATTCATAAGCTGTGTAATGTGCTTGCTATTATTCGTTTGATCTTCTATGTTTCTTTGCTGCACTGACAGTACATAGCGGTTTGTAATACTGATCTACGCTGGGATTTAACAAAGAAGGGAATGCGGCTCAGCGCCGGATGAAGATGCTGTGTTTTTTGCTTCCATTAATGTCAGTATCAATAACCAATAAGAATATACTCTATAGCCGTCCTTGCTTAGTAATTCTTTTTATATTACATGGCATGCCGGCGTTAGGCTCAAATTACTTTTCTGTAGCTGTTCTTATGCGGTGGGAGATTTGCAGAAATATTCTATTGGTATTTTCCTTCACGGAGCGGATTGTGATAGTCAGTCATTCTGCTGTTTGTAAAAAATTGATAGAGTCCAGAGCTAGGCAGTCATGCTACGGAGAAAAGCTTTCTATTAGAGGAAGCCGAGGCTATGGAGGACACTTTTTGGAATTCTGAGCCAGTCACTGTCAGGATCGTGGTTTGGATATAGAATATATTTAGGTTCCATAAATAGGGGAGAATATTTTAATACATGATTGATCGGGTAGAAGTCGGCCTTGAAGGTAGAGCTTACATTGAGACTCCTTGGCCCGATGCAAAATCTGAAACAGGGAACCTGTCTATCACCTTGATCTCTATGGGAACAATCCTTTGTAATGATGATTTGCTTTCATGGATACCTTTAAGCCTTAGTAAGTGCTTAGACCAGAAAAAGAAAGACTTAGACCAGATTCTCACAGCCTTGATGTCATTGTCCATTTTTGTCAGCCATTGTGCACCCATGGACCATTAAATAAAGGGGTCAATTTAATTGGTCTTTCGTTTTTTGGCCCAATCCATTGATCGTTTTTCATTAGACATGGATGTCCATCTATTACTCATTTGGTAAAAATGGATCCATTGATTTCTATTGGGTCATGAAAATGGGGCAATTGGCATGAGCCTGATGGGGTTTTTGCCTTCTCCTGGATCAACACTGTAGGGATTGTAGGGTTATAGGTTGGACTTAATGGACTGATGTCTTCATCCAATCTTATCTACTGTGTAACTATGTAACTTTAAACATTTGTTTAAACAGTCAAATTAAAATTGTATGCAACTGTTCATTTAAGGTTCTGATCACATAGAAATGTTTTGCACAACAAAGACCCTTTAATGGCTTAGAAGCATTTTTATAATGGTAAACACAATATAGTCATCACTTTAAGGCTATGTTCACATTACCAGTGAAGATCTGTTGTGTGAATCAACCAGTATAAGGTTATATACACATCTGTGCCAGAGGAACCATTAGGAGTCCTTATCCCAGAGCCCATGGAAAATTGAGGACAAAAAAGTCCTGCATGCAGAACCATTTTGTCCAGTCACAAACCCTATTATAGTAGATGGGATTACCATCACTAGATGACAATTACTTGTGAAGTTGGAGAGGAAAGAAAAACAAGTAAATGCTTGCTAAATAGTCAGAGATTCTTACAGTCTGGTCAGCAGGGTCCAGCGCTGAAAAAGTACCTGTCCTAATCAGATAGCTGTGTACAGCTTTGTCCTTCCCTGCCCCCTACTGATATGTCAGATTAGTGCAGGGCAGGAGAGAGGATAGTTCATCTGGCAGACCGTGGTCTGAACGGGGACTATGATTGGCAATTGTCCAGACCTTGCCTCTCTAATACATTGCTATTCTGTAAACAGAGATGATTATCAGTCCCTACTGCTGCTGAAGTAATGTATTTATGGTAAAGGCCAGCGGTCAGGAGGTAACAGGTTTCTCCTCACTGTGATCAGTCTGTGTGTAGGGGCAATAGGCAGCTTTGTGCTGTGTGGAGGGCAATCAGGGCCATTATACTGTGTTGGGAGCAGTAATGCCCCATTAGTGCCCCCCACATAGTGTAATGCTCTTTAATGTCCCCACACAGTATAATGCACTTAGTGTCCCCTAATCAGTATAATGCACCTTAATGCTCCCTCATACAGGATAATACGCCATTTGTGTCCCCCTACTCAGTATAATGCTCCATAATGCCCCCACACAGTATAATTCACCATCAGTGAGTGTTAGTTATATTTTGAGCCTATCAATTGATGTTGAAGCTCAGCAGGGCCCAATACCTGCTATGAAGCAGTTGGGACACTCTTAAAGGGAACCCTGCTGATCTGAATGATAGGTAATCAATAGATAAGCCTGGAAACCCCTTTTAAATATTGCATTGTCTTCTATGGCCATTGCAAAAGCACAATCCTAAAGCTTCAATGTTTCCTTATGTACAAGCTCCAGGTAAGTCCAAACGAAAACAAAGTGATAAGAACAAATACTAAATAAAACAATATAAATTACTATAGATAATTGAGTCATGTACAGCTCATCCAGATCTGTAGGCATGGAGCAGCTGCCTTCTACGGACATCATAGTGTCACCTATATTATAACATACAGTAACTAACCAGCGCCAACTATTCCTGTCTCCGGTACCATCTGTATTCAGTTCTCATCTCAATAGGCTTTAATTTTGGAATCTGATGTGATATTATATTATTGTTTGTTTTTCATTCCCCATTTATTGGCAGTTTGCACACTAAACATGTATGGGGTCTTGTAACGTGTATTCATTACGCTTAACGTGCTGCTCTGTAAACATGTATTTGAGAGAGACTTTCTTATTGCATTAGATGAAACATGCTGATTTTAGAACAGTTGATAAACTCTATCCCTAGTCAGTGGTATGTGCTGGAATAACTCCCAGATTGGAATTCATGAATAATACATAATAATCTCCTTGTGTGAATGAGCTGGCTGCTTGGGATGTGAATATCTCCTTGTTTGATTCTAATGTTTTCTCCAATGGCATCTTCATAAGCATCCCTGTGGAAGCTTCAGCCACATTACAGGATTTCATTTTCAGAACTGACACCACTTTTTCTCCTTATATTACAATCAGCATCAAGACACAAGAACGGCAAGATTTAATTTACAGCGGAAACAGAGGAGAGGGAAGTTCTAGGAGGAAACTTTACTTTAGTCTTAATATATAGACAGAGACTATATATATATATATATATATATATATATATATATATATATATATATATATAATTTATGTTTAGGAACTTAATTTTTTCAATCTAATTTATTTTAAGGGATTCTACCATTAAAGTCGAATATTTTCTCCCTAACATGTAGGAATAGCCTTAAGAAAGGCTATTCTTCTCCTACCTTTAGATGTCTCCTCCACGCCGCCGTTTGGTAGAAATCCCGTTTTTCGCCGGTATGAGTTCTTTTGCAGCACTGGGGGAATTCCTCAGTGCACAAACAGCACTGGGGGCATCCCCAATGCTGCAAGAGAACTCTCCAGTGCCGCTTTCATCTTCTTCAGGAACGTCCTCTTCACACATCTTCCTCTGGCACTGGCTTCAAACTTCTAGGCCTCCGACCTAGGGCAAAGCCGACTGTGCATGCCCACTGGCCACAAGAAAATGGCCACTTACACAGTATTGGCAGTGGCCATTTTCTTGTGGCCTGTGGGCATGTGAAGTCGGCATTGCCCTAGACCCAAAGCCTAGAAGTTTGAAGCCAAGCCCGGAAGAAGACATGCAAAGAGCCCGTTCCTGAAGAAGATAGAGGTGGCGTTAGAGTTCTCTCGCAGAATTGGGGATGCCCGCAGTGCTGTTTTAGTGCTGGGGGCCTGCCGCCAATGCTGCGAGAGAACTCATTTGCATACTGGTGAAAATCGGGATTTCTATGGGACGGCAGCGCGGAGAGGACATCTAAAGATAGGAGAAGAATAGTCTTTCTTAAGGCTTTTCCTACGTGCTAGCAAGAACAAATTTGATTTTAATGGTAGAATCCCTTTAATTTTTTTAATGAAAGTCATAAAATGACCCCTCAACATTAAAATTGCAAGACGAAGAAAGGCGAAGTGTAAAGTTCTATAAGTCAAGGAAGTAGCCGCTGTCACCAAGATCTGCAAAACGATTCATTTATGAATGAGGATTTTAAAACCTCTAGCACCAGTCTCTGGCATTTGGAAAGTGTATAATATCCAAATCGAAAGATTTTTGAACACACAAAACATAAAAAATTGTACCAAATGTTGTGAGATGTCTCCTGTTCATCGCTTTGCCAGTTGTCACTACTTGACATAAATTTAGAGGGACAGAATCCTGGGACTGAAAGACCTTGGTTTATCACTCCAGCAGGTCGCTATGTCTAGGATGAGATGTTCGTATCGGTCAGTGTTGTGTGTCTCAAGAGTTGGGAGAACTACAATGAACTGGGATGATAGCAATAGGTGTATGGAGTTGAATTTCTGCATGGATGGGTTGTCAGATTGGAGGAATGGCCTGTAGGGATCCATTCTTTACCGCAAGTGAAATTGGACTTCACACCCCAAGTCTACTGTAGGATGATAAACAATGTTGGCACAAACCATCAGAAGGTTTTTACATATAGAGCTAGGAGATAGAGGTCTTACAATAGGTGTTCAATTGACCTTATGCCATTGCTCTCAAAGCCTATCCCAACTATAATGATCCACAGCAAGATGGCATTGGAATCTGAAATGGAGGTCTGTCCTCTTCAGTGATGAATCCTGATTTTTTTTTCTCAGATGCAATGATGGCCGGAGATTGCCCTGGAGACTATGTGAGTCCTTCACAAGGGATCATCATCCTACATCCTGGATTATGGAGTGGGGCATAATGTATGCTCACTAAGCCCTGCTGGTTCTTATTTTAGGTGGAGATGATACTAATTTGGTTGTGGAACCAGCATTACCATTTCTCTAGAGAGGAAGGGGTGGGTGGTGGAATTAGCGTCTTCTTGGTGGTGGATCACACACAGTGAGTAAATCTATATTATTATATTATTGTATTGGAACATTAAAACTTAACCTTGTTATGACTGGGTCATCTTGATTTAGCAGACTATCTATACATTCCAAATTTTGGGAAATTTTGGATTGGAATGTGTTTCCCAATGGGCCAGTTCATCAAGGCAGTAAATGTGATCACATCTCTATTCCCATTCCCCATCACTTCTATACAGTATGCTCATCTGATGCATAAAAGAAAGCAGCCGTATCAAATAGCGCATTACCAAAGTGACACAGCTTCTTCAAAAATTACGGTAAAGCAAGATATCACCAAAGAAACTTTAACAACGGACATCAAGTTCTATTTCATGGACTGTTTCTTGTTCTGATACTAGTTGGATTGTGTCCCAAGATGACTCAGTCATTTCTGCTTGTGTAGGGGCATACCATGGCACCGTTACCAATTTATTCATACATATCTGGGAGGAATACGAGAGGCACGACACAAGGCAGAGTTCTAAGAAAATATGCTCCACAATTGTTACTTTATTGTGAATACAATTATTTGCTAAACCAGACTGGAGAGGTGACAGGTTCTCTTTGAATACAGAATACATTATGCTCTTTGAACTCACTTGATCTTCAGAGGGATGCATTGTACAGGGAAAGGATTGTTGTGCAATATGTATTGTAAGAAGTCTGCTCTTGTACTGTATATAGATTATTATTATTATTATTATTATTATTATTATTATTATTATTTATTTATTTATTTATTTCTATTACTCATACATTTCATCAAATATGTACTATGGGAAATTAATCATAAAAAAAATCAATTTTTATCTTCTATCTTTCATCCTATACAGTATTATCATTCAAACCAAATGTTAGTAATTATTAGAGATGAGCGAACACTAAAATGTTCGAGGTTCGAAATTCGATTCGAACAGCCGCTCACTGTTCGAGTGTTCGAATGGGTTTCGAACCCCATTATAGTCTATGGGGAACATAAACTCGTTAAGGGGGAAACCCAAATTCGTGTCTGGAGGGTCACCAAGTCCACTATGACACCCCAGGAAATGATACTAACACCCTGGAATGACACTGGGACAGCAGGGGAAGCATGTCTGGGGGCATAAAAGTCACTTTATTTCATGGAAATCCCTGTCAGTTTGCGATTTTCGCAAGCTAACTTTTCCCCATAGAAATGCATTGGCCAGTGCTGATTGGCCAGAGTACGGAACTCGACCAATCAGCGCTGGCTCTGCTGGAGGAGGCGGAGTCTAAGATCGCTCCACACCAGTCTCCATTCAGGTCCGACCTTAGACTCCGCCTCCTCCAGCAGAGCCAGCGCTGATTGGCCGAATTCCGTACTCTGGCCAATCAGCGCTGGCCAATGCATTCTATTAGCCCGATGAAGTAGAGCTGAATGTGTGTGCTAAGCACACACATTCAGCACTGCTTCATCACGCCAATACAATGCATTAGCCAGTGCTGATTGGCCAGAGTACGGAATTCGGCCAATCAGCGCTGGCCAATGCATTCTATTAGCCCGATGAAGTAGAGCTGAATGTGTGTGCTAAGCACACACATTCAGCACTGCTTCATCACGCCAATACAATGCATTAGCCAGTGCTGATTGGCCAGAGTACGGAATTCGGCCAATCAGCGCTGGCCAATGCATTCTATTAGCCCGATGAAGTAGAGCTGAATGTGTGTGCTAAGCACACACATTCAGCACTGCTTCATCGGGCTAATAGAATGCATTGGTCAGCGCTGATTGGCCGAATTCCGTACTCTGGCCAATCAGCACTGGCCAATGCATTCTATTAGCCCGATGAAGTAGAGCTGAATGTGTGTGCTAAGCACACACATTCAGCACTGCTTCATCACGCCAATACAATGCATTAGCCAGTGCTGATTGGCCAGAGTACGGAATTCGGCCAATCAGCGCTGGCTCTGCTGGAGGAGGCGGAGTCTAAGGTCGGACCTGAATGGAGACTGGTGTGGAGCGATCTTAGACTCCGCCTCCTCCAGCAGAGCCAGCGCTGATTGGCCGAATTCCGTACTCTGGCCAATCAGCGCTGGCCAATGCATTCTATTAGCCCGATGAAGTAGAGCTGAATGTGTGTGCTAAGCACACACATTCAGCACTGCTTCATCACGCCAATACAATGCATTAGCCAGTGCTGATTGGCCAGAGTACGGAATTCGGCCAATCAGCGCTGGCCAATGCATTCTATTAGCCCGATGAAGCAGAGCTGAATGTGTGTGCTAAGCACACACATTCAGCACTGCTTCATCACGCCAATACAATGCATTAGCCAGTGCTGATTGGCCAGAGTACGGAATTCGGCCAATCAGCGCTGGCTCTGCTGGAGGAGGCGGAGTCTAAGATCGCTCCACACCAGTCTCCATTCAGGTCCGACCTTAGACTCCGCCTCCTCCAGCAGAGCCAGCGCTGATTGGCCAGAGTACGGAATTCGGCCAATCAGCACTGGCTAATGCATTGTATTGGCGTGATGAAGCAGTGCTGAATGTGTGTGCTTAGCACACACATTCAGCTCTACTTCATCGGGCTAATAGAATGCATTGGCCAGCGCTGATTGGCCGAATTCCGTACTCTGGCCAATCAACACTGGCTAATGCATTGTATTGGCGTGATGAAGCAGTGCTGAATGTGTGTGCTTAGCACACACATTCAGCTCTACTTCATCGGGCTAATAGAATGCATTGGCCAGCGCTGATTGGCCGAATTCCGTACTCTGGCCAATCAGCACTGGCTAATGCATTGTATTGGCGTGATGAAGCAGTGCTGAATGTGTGTGCTTAGCACACACATTCAGCTCTACTTCATCGGGCTAATAGAATGCATTGGCCAATCAGCGCTGGCCAATGCATTCTATTAGCGTGAACTGAGTTTGCACAGGGGTTCTAGTGCACCCTCGGCTCTGCTACATCAGATTGCTACATCTGATGTAGCAGTGCCGAGTGTGCATCAGATGTGTAGTTGAGCAAAACTGACTCAGCACTGCTAAGTCTCTGCATTCGCATAGGAATACATTGGCCAGCCTTCTGCCAATCAGCGCTGGCTCTGCCGGAGGAGGCGGAGTCTAAGGTCGGACCTGAATGGAGACTGGTGTGGAGCGATCTTAGACTCCGCCTCCTCCAGCAGAGCCAGCGCTGATTGGTCGAGTTCCGTACTCTGGCCAATCAGCGCTGGCCAATGCATTCTATTAGCCCGATGAAGTAGAGCTGAATGTGTGTGCTTAGCACACACATTCAGCTCTACTTCATCAGGCTAATAGAATACATTGGCCAATCAGCGCTGGCCAATGCATTCTATTAGCTTGATGAAGCAGAGTGTGCACAAGGGTTCAAGCGCACCCTCAGCTCTGATGTAGCAGAGCTGAGGGTGCACAAGGGTTCAAGTGCACCCTCGGCTCTCCTACATCAGAGCCGAGGGTGCGCTTGAACCCTTGTGCAGCCTCGGCTCTGTTACATCAGAGCCGAGGGTGCGCTTGAACCCTTGTGCACACTCTGCTTCATCAAGCTAATAGAATGCATTGGCCAGCACTGATTGGCCAGAGTACGGAATTCGGCCAATCAGCGCTGGCCAATGCATCCCTATGGGAAAAAGTTTATCTCACAAAAATCACAATTACACACCCGATAGAGCCCCAAAAAGTTATTTTTAATAACATTCCCCCCTAAATAAAGGTTATCCCTAGCTATCCCTGCCTGTACAGCTATCCCTGTCTCATAGTCACAAAGTTCACAGTCTCATATGACCCGGATTTGAAATCCACTATTCGTCTAAAATGGAGGTCACCTGATTTCGGCAGCCAATGACTTTTTCCAATTTTTTTCAATGCCCCCGGTGTCGTAGTTCCTGTCCCACCTCCCCTGCGCTGTTATTGGTGCAAAAAAGGCGCCAGGGAAGGTGGGAGGGGAATCGAATTTTGGCGCACTTTACCACGCGGTGTTCGATTCGATTCGAACATGGCGAACACCCTGATATCCGATCGAACATGTGTTCGATAGAACACTGTTCGCTCATCTCTAGTAATTATGTCAGCCAACGTCAACAGGCCATAAATAGAAAATGAAACTGGACAATAAAATGTTTATTAAGAAAAAATTCTGAAATAAAAAATTGTGTCAGCTACATGGTAAAAACAGAATTTGATGCAAAGTACTTGAGAGTGGAGGCCTGATTGAATATTCACTTTACCTGGGGTGGAGCTTCATTGTATTTATTGTCTGACCCTGCAGAGTGGATTAAAGTTTATGAACAACTAAAAGGAAATACTGTAACTGTGATAATTCATTTCATTATTAAAATCATTTATCTACTACAATACTGTAGCCTAAAACTGCCATATTGTGGCTCCATATATACAAGAATGTGAATACTATAATATTGCCCTACTGCCTATCTATATGATTATATCTAATTGTACCCCTATGTACAAGAATAAGAACTACTATAATACTACTCCAATGTACAAGAATATAACTACTATAATACTGCCTCCTATGTACAAGAATATAACTACTATAATACTGCTCCTGTGTACAAGAATATAACTACTATAATACTGCTCCTATGTACAAGAATATAACTACTATAATACTGCTCCTATGTACAAGAATATAACTACTATAATACTACTCCTACTGTATGTACAAGAATATATCTACTATAATACTACTCCTATATACAAGAATATAACTACTATAATACTACTCCTATGTACAAGAATATAACTACTATAATACTGCTCCTATGTACAAGAATATAACTACTATAATACTGCTCCTATGTACAAGAATATAACTACTATAATACTACCTCCTATGTACAAGAATATAACTACTATAATACTGCTCCTATGTACAAGAATATAACTACCATAATACTGCTCCTATGTACAAGAATATAACTACTATAATACTGCTCCTATGTACAAGAATATAACTACTATAATACTGTTCCTATTTACAAGAATATAACTACTATAATACTGTTCCTATGTACAAGAATATAACTACTATAATACTGCTCCTATGTACAAGAATATAACTACTATAATACTGTTCCTATGTACAAGAATATAACTACTATAATACTACTCCTATGTACAAGAATATAACTACTATAATACTGCTCCCTATATACAAGAATATAACTACTATAATACTGCACTACTATGTACAAAGTTAAAGTACTGTGCAATGCTTCTTTTTTTGTTCAAAAATATAACTATGATAATACTGCCTTATTTTCTGAAAAACATATCCACTCTATGTACAAGAAAATAACTCCTCTTATATTGTTTTCTACATTATTTAGTAGTATTTGCTCTGTATAGACTTTGGTCATAGTCGATATATGAAATGTGGTAAAGACATTTCTCAATAGATAAGTTTCTATTGCAGGTCATAAATACCATCTTGCAAATTACAGAGATCACTCAAGCGAGATATCCTGGTGTCATTGTATGATATATCAATGACAATTCCTACAAGGAACTCAAGGAATCACTTCTGGTCTGACCAGTAACAGCTGCCATTGTAGGAACACCAGCCTGAAGAAATGTATGGATTGTACAATATAAGATGTCGAGGCTACGCCAATTTCTTCTACAATAATTGTTGTATGTTATGTTGTAATGAGTTATGAGTTATGTGTTAGAGGTTCCATTACTTGGAGCTTCACTGCTGTGAAAATAGTACAATGAAATTAACACCTCCTCCACAAAAAAAGCAATGGAAGCAAACAATGCCCCACACTATAATAGTGCCCCATAAATTAGTAATGTCTCCTAGTAGGGTTGAGCGATGGGGATCGGAAAAGATCGGATCCCGATCGGTGATCGAGCAAATTTCGCAATTCACAACCATCAATGTTGTCTATCCAAAAATATTATGACTGGTATATGATAGTACCACCACTACTGATAGTGGACACTGGACCTGTATAATTAACTGTGGCTAATATTGTCCACATGGGGCCCCTCAGTGGTCATGTTGGATGGACCAAGGTCATAATAGTTCAAGTGTTGTGATGTCAATGCACTCTATGTGATCATTGTGGCCCAATAAGAGGAGCCTCCCCCAGGACATTGTCACTCAGAAGACCAGAAGAGGATCAAAGATGGCCATGAAGGGAACCTAGGAAAGGAACAAGACAGTGACTATTAATGTTTTTTTTGTTTTTTTTTCCTGCACCTCTGCTTATCATACTCTTGGGTATGAACACCCACCAGACTATAAGTGTAAGTTCACACGGGGTTTTTTGGTCAGGATTTTGAGGCCGTACTCACCTCAAAATCCTGACCAAAATGACGGTTCCCATTAAAGTCAATGGGAGCTGTTCAGGTGTTTTTTCCGGGAGCCGGCTTGCTCCGGCTCCTGGAAGAAGAAGCAAGATGCTCATTCTTCAGGTCATTTCACCTCGCGATTCATCCTGAAGACACTCCCTCCTCCATTCACTGGGCCTAATCTGGAGCGGCGTGCGCGACTGGATGCCGGGGCAGCCGGGGCAGCTACCCATCTTTTGGACCAGAACCTGAGTCGTCCTCTGCCTCAGGTTCTGGTCCAAAAAAACCAGTGTGATCTTACCGTAACAGTAGCACTTTCCATTCTAAACTGGCGAATCCTGAAAATATTCACAAAACTAATCTTACAAGGTTTGCCCATCTGTAGCGACAATCATTATTGGGGTTGTAAGTGTCAGCATTGAGAAAATTGCAATTCCTTCCCACATACTTTACTATCCCCTCAAACTCTGGCATTCAAGTTGCTGCCACTTCCAAGGTAAGGATGTTGGAAGGGGACGGTTGCTGAGCTAGACATGTGCTAAGGTGGTCCGTGCTTACTTGGCGACGTCTACAACTGTAGGATAGAAATTAGCCATCTCCCTCGCTTTCTCTTTTTCCCAGGAAGCCATTGCACTACCTTTCCTAAAGCAAATAAACCAAAAAAATTCTGAAAAAAAAACCAGTCAGCAAGAACGAGAGCATTAAAAAAAATAACAATGAAAAAAAATCACTGAAGAAAAACAATTGAGTATTAACAAAATAAACTTTCACCCTTATCCTTGAATAAAAAAATAACAAATTTCCATATCTTTCTGGAGACACAAATTCCTTTTTATGTGAGCGGAGAAAATATTCCTTTTATTAGAAATACACAGCTACTATTCCCTACAAAGACAAGTGAAAGGGCAGAGTATTGAAGTTTTCAAAGCTCATTTCAGGCTTTCTCTTTTTTTTTATAGCCGCTGCAAACAACTATTGGTATCAAATGAAACAGCAGATCTAGTGAAATAGCAAGACAAACAATGCATCTAATAATAAGTCATAACAAGGAGCGGGAGACGCCGCTGCGCACAGCAAACGTAGCGATTATAGACTGGGAATATACAGCCCAAACCATCACGGTGGGAGGTGGGGGGGGATCTATCCATTAGTTTTACAGTGAGGTTAAAAGGTTATTGACATCTCAGACATTATCGCCATATCTATAGGATTTGCCGTAAATGTCCAATAGAGGTAGAGCCCAAGAACAGGAGCACCTAAGCGGCATCTTGTTGCTGTGAGTGAGCATTATGTGCAGCTTTCTCTTTTTACTGACTCCTGAGAATCCTGGCAATCTTCACTTGGTCGTACATGATGGACAGACATAAAGGGGTTAAAAGGATCCTATCATTAAAAGTCAATTTTTTGTTCCTAACAAGTAGGAATAGCCTTAAGAAAGGCTATTCTTCTCCTACCTTTAGATGTCTTCTCTGGGCCGCCGTTCGGTAGATAATCCGTTTTTCGTTGGTATGCAAATGAGTTCCCTCGCAGCACTGGGGGCTGTCCCCAGCGCTCAAACAGCACTGAGGGTGTCCACAGTGCTGCGAGAGAACTCTCCAGTGCCTCCATCTTCTTTAGGAATGGCCTCTCCCTGTGTCTTCTTCCGGTGGTGGCTTCAAACTTCTAGGCCTCAGGCCTAGGGAAAAGCCGACTGTGCATGCCTGCTGACCACAAGAAAATGGCCACTTGCACAATATTGTTAGCAGCCATTTTCTTGTGGCCAGCGGGTAGGCGCAGTCGGCTTTTCCCTAGGCCCGAGGCCTTGAAGTTTGAAGCCATCACCGGAAGAAGACAAAAGGAGAGGCCGTTCCTGAAGAAAATGGAGGTGGCGCTGGAGTATTGGGGATGCCCCCAGTGCTGTTTGAGTGCTGGGTACCACCCCCAGTGCTACGAGAGAACATGCGTATCTAATCCTCTGGCATGTGGTACTGTGTGCAGTGGCACGTATCTAATCCTCAGGCTTGTGGTAGTGTGTGCAGATGTGCGTATCTAATCCTCTGGCCGGTGTGTGGTACTGTGTGAAGATGCGTGTATCTAATCCTATGGTGTGTTATACTATGTGCTGACTTGTGTATCTAATCCTCTGGCGTGTGGTTCTTTGTGCAGATGCACGTATCTAATCCTCTGGCATGTGGAACTGTGTGAAGACGCACGTATTTAATCCTTTGGCATGTGGAACTGTGGGCAGACACGTTTATCTAATCCTCTGGCGTGTGATAATTTGTGCTGATCTGTGTATCTAATCCTACAGCATGTGGTACTTTGTGCAGATGCATATATCTAATCCTCTGGCATGTGGAACTGTGTGCAGACATGCGTATCTAATCCTTCGCCTTGTGGAAATGTGTGCAGATGCGTGTATCTAATCTTTCGGCTTGTGGAACTGTGTGCAGACGCATGTATCTAATCCTCTGACATGTGATACTGTGTACTGATCTGTGTATCTAATCCTCCGATGCATGTATCTCAGATTGGATATCAGTGTTGGATTGTACATGTGGAGTGACCGTGTGTATGGTAGTTGGAATATGAGTGAAAGACTTGCAGGTTTGTTTTGGCTAATGGGGGGTCAGGGTTTTGGGAAAGCTGTATCTCCGGAACGGTATGTCCGAGTGAGTTGGTTTCTCATCTTAAACCTTCCCAGACACCTGAAGTATCTGTGTGCCAAATTTGGTGAAGATCAGTCCAGTCGTTTGGTAGCGCATAAAGAACACACAGACAGACAGAAATTCATTTTTATAAGATAGAGAGAAGAGATAGCAGTAACATCTATCAATATCCTTGGGTCCATATCATTGTCCCAGATCTGGTTGAATCTTCTCCAAGAATAAACCATCTTATCCCAAAATATGTTTTGCATGTGAAGAGTTATACACACAATTCTTCTAGAAATCCTTATATATACAATGTAGACCACAGGTTTTTCTTCCAAAGCTTTGATTTCAATCATATTTGCAGGGGGCAATTCATCAGCTCCAAGAAAATGAAATGATCCAGTGCAGTTGGGACTCAGCCTGAAATTTGCCCTTGCCATAAAAGACATATGAGGAGATTCAGGATATAGGAAGAAAAACGAACAATATAGAGGATTGGAGAACCATATGCGATTAACCATGGGCATCACATCTCTGGAGGACCAGCTTTAATTCCAGGTCTGTCACAAATGAAATGAGTTTGATGGTCTGCAGTGAACAGTAATGTATGACATAACCGCGCAGCGCTCCGGAGCCGAGAGATTCCCCTGTTCTATCTGGCACAAAATAAATCCCATTAGATAGAAAATATCTCATCCTGGAAATTATAAGTGTCTTTCAACCACAGCACTTAAAGATTGTGAAATTCAGGACAACATGATATATTCTTCCCCGTGTGGTCATATATACTAATATTACAATATTACTGCACAGAACTTATACCCAGACATTAATGCTATTATTGAGCAATATTGATATTATTGTGTATAGGAACAGTAGTATAGTAATTATATTCTTGTACATAGGAGTAGTATTATAGTAGTTATATTGTTGTACGTAGGAGGTAGTATTATAGTAGTTATATTCTTGTACATAGGAGCAGTATTATAGTAGTTATATTCTTGTACATAATAGCAGTATTATAGTAGTTATATTCTTGTACATAGGAGATAATATTATAGTAGTTATACAGTCCTATGAAAAAGTTTGGGCACCCCTATTAATCTTAATCATTTTTTGTTCTAAATATTTTGGTGTTTGCAACAGCCATTTCAGTTTGATATATCTAATAACTGATGGACACAGTAATATTTCAGGATTGAAATGAGGTTTATTGTACTAACAGAAAATGTGCAATATGCATTAAACCAAAATTTGACCGGTGCAAAAGTATGGGCACCCTTATCATTTTATTGATTTGAATTCCCCTAACTACTTTTTACTGACTTACTGAAGCACAAAATTGGTTTTGTAACCTCAGTGAGCTTTGAACTTCATAGCCAGATGTATCCAAACATAAGAAAAGGTATTTAAGGTGGCCAATTGCAAGTTGATCTCCTATTTGAATCTCCTCTGAAGAGTGGCATCATGGGCTACTCAAAACAACTCTCAAATGATCTGAAACAAAGATTGTTCAACATAGTTGTTCAGGGGAAGGATACAAAACGTTGTCTCAGAGATTTAACCTGTCAGTTTCCACTGTGAGGAACATAGTAAGGAAATGGAAGACCACAGGGACAGTTCTTGTTAAGCCCAGAAGTGGCAGGCCAAGAAAAATATCAGAAAGGCAGAGAAGAAGAATGGTGAGAACAGTCAAGGACAATCCACAGACCACCTCCAAAGAGCTGCAGCATCATCTTGCTGCAGATGGTGTCACTGTGCATCGGTCAACTGTACAGCGCACTTTGCACAAATAGAAGCTGTATGGGAGAGTGATGAGAAAGAAGCCGTTTCTGCACGTACGCCACAAATAGAGTTGCCTGAGGTATGAAAAAGCACATTTGGACAAGGCAGCTTCATTTTGGAAACAAAAATTGAGTTGTTTGGTTATAAAAAAAGGCGTTATGCATGGCGTCCAAAAAGAAACAGCATTCCAAGAAAAACACATGCTACCCACTGTAAAATTTGGTGGAGGTTCCATCATGCTTTGGGGCTGTGTGGCCAATGCCGGCATCGGGAATCTTGTTAAAGTTGAGAGTCGCATGGATTCCACTCAGTATCAGCAGATTCTTGAGAATAATGTTCAAGAATCAGTGACGAAGTTGAAGTTACGCCGGGGATGGATATTTCAGCAAGACAATGATCCAAAACACCGCTCCAAATCCTCAGGCATTCATGCAGAGGAACAATTACAATGTTCTGGAATGGCCATTACAGTCCCCAGACCTGAATATCATTGAACATCTGTGGGATGATTTGAAGCGGGCTGTCCATGCTCGGCGACCATCAAACTTAACTGAACTTGAATTGTTTGTCCAAAATACCTTTATCCAGGATCCAGGAACTGATTAAAAGCTACAGGAAGCGACTAGAGGCTGTTATCTTTGCAAAAGGAGGATCTACTAAATATTAATGTCACTTTTCTGTTGAGGTGCCCATACTTTTGCACCGGTCAAATTTTGGTTTAATGCATATTGCACATTTCTGTTAGTACAATAAACCTCATTTCAATCCTGAAATATTACTGTGTCCATCAGTTATTAGATATATCAAACTGAAATGGCTGTTATAAACACCAAAATATTTAGAACTAAAAATGATTAAGATTAATAGGGGTGCCCAAACTTTTTCATAGGACTGTATTCTTGTACATAGGTGGTAGTATTATAGTAGATATTTTCTTGTACATTAGAGCAGTATTATAGTAGTTATATTCTTGTACATAGGAGCAGTATTATAGTAGTTATATTCTAGTACATAGGAGTAGTATTATAGTAGTTATATTCTTGTACATAGGAGGTAGTATTATAGTAGTTATATTCTTGTACATAGGAGTAGTATTATAGTAGTTATATTCTTGTACATAGGAGTAGTATTATAGTAGTTATATTCTTGTACATAGGAGCAGTATTATAGTAGTTATATTCTTGTACATAGGATCAGTATTATAGTAGTTATATTCTTGTATATATGAGTAGTATTATAGTAGTTATATTCTTGTACATAGGAGCAGTATTATAGTAGTTATATTCTTGTACATAGGATCAGTATTATAGTAGTTATATTCTTGTACATAGGATCAGTATTATAGTAGTTATATTCTTGTACATAGGAGCAGTATTATAGTAGTTATATTCTTGTACATAGGAGCAGTGTTATAGTAGTTATATACTTGTACATAGGAGCAGTATTATAGTAGTTATATTCTTGTATATAGGGGCAGTATTCTAGTAGTTATATTCTTGTACCTAGGAGCAGTATTATAATAGTTATATTGTATAAAAGAGTAGTATTATAGTTTTGCATATAATGGAGTAAGCATTGTAGAAGGTATTGTGATGCTGAAATCATTATTTTATGGTACAATAGAGGTTATATTTGAGTAATAGTTGTAAAAAATGGAAAACGAAAAAAAAAAAAAAAAAAAAAATTCATCTTATATAAAATTCATAACTAAGAAGAGGGTTTAAATCATCACAGGGAAAGTCCCCCCCACCCTTATGTTCCTGCCTAAGGCATGATGGGAATAAAGCAACATATTCGCTAAAAACTATGAGTCAGGTCAGCCCTGTGTACTGCTGCAATTGATGTTAATATCAGCCATGACTGCAATGGCCCTTTAATTCTTCCTTCCTAGTATCAGAGAGTGGCTGTAGCTGTTTTCCAGCCGGCACTATAAATATACCCGTTACAGTATCACATTACGTCTTCTTATGTAAGTGTGTAGGATCATTAACTAACGGTAGATGTTTGAGTATTAAGAAACAAATCAGAGGTTCTCCACATCTGGAGGAGGACAAGGTGACAATAGGTGCGCTTCAACAATAATTTCTTCCGTTTAGAAAAAAATTGTCAAGACTCTGTTATAAAATCGTCTCTTTGGTGCACTTAATAGTGTTTTTAACATACATGCATTATTACAGCTGGTTCGCGCTCAGTACAATGAACCATAACTGTCTCCTTATTAAGAGTTTTTTTGGGGACTTATATAAAAAAAAAAAAAAAAAAAAAAAAAAAAAGACTTTTCTTTACCTTGTAATTAATTGGCCAACAAGGGAAAACTGCTGTGGAAGAAAATTCAGATAAAACAATTTTTCTTACCAGAGATGACATTTGTTAAGAAATCTTTTTGAAGACTTTTTAAAACATGCATGAGACTCTACCAATTACTAAACCCATAGAGACTCCTGTGCGGGAAAATCTAGGAATTATCATACAATAATAATAAAAACACAGATAAGCTAACCCAGGGCTCAATTCTATAGATGGCGGAGAGGAAATTCTACAACTGTATTGTTTGCTTCACAATTTGTCTCTGATGATCATTTTTCCAATAGATAATGGATTGACTGGGTACCGATTGTAGGGCAATGACTCCAAAGCAAATGCCCCCTACTCAAACAAAACACATCCATATACCCCAAATCCTATGAGCACAGTATATTAATATGTGAAGAGATGAGGAAATCGTAAGCCAGGTTTGTTACAAATTTTACAAATATTTCAGGTTCAGCCGAACCTGAAATTTTTGAGGTTCTCCCCCCCATGTATCCTTATTGTACTGTGGGGTCTTTACAGCCTCTGGACTATAATATTCAGAGGCCCGGTAAAGATGCATAAACATAATAAAAACTTATATTCGGAAAGGATAAACCGGTGACCCACCTGCTGTCGGCTGCCAAATCACTTGTTCCTTTGTTTGGGATGAACCCAGCTGCCCCTCCAATGTCTTTGTGGATTGATAAAGTCAATCAACTTGCGAGGTTCAACAAACTGATGTCCTGGTCCTCTCGTACACATGACAAATATGTGAAAACCTGGACCCCCTTGCTATTACATAAACATTAGGCAATGCCCTTCCCGGCCATACCTCCCCCCCCCCCCCTCCCTCTTCCCTCTACCTCTTCTCTCTCTAGTTTTCTACCTCTCCTTTTTTTCTTCTCCCTCTCTTTCTTCTCTGAACTGATCTCCGGCTCTTGTCTTTCCTCTAAGATCGAATGTTGCTCAAATCTAGGTCGCAGGCTTTTGAATGCCTGCGCCCATGTCACACCTGGAAAGACTTGGTCGTTCTTTTATGCTACTGCGAAGGCTGCATTTCGGTTACTGATGCATTTCAATATCTGAGTTCCTCTGTACTCTCTGTTATGATCAACATCTGCGATGTCCATTTGTTCACTGTAATGTTCTTTTAAAAATTCTTAAACTAATAAAAACCTTTGATTAAAAAAATAAACAAACTTATGTTCACCTTCTTCAACCTATTATGGGCTACCTCATAGAATTCTTGGGGATCCTCTGGCTTCTTTGGGTGATTACAATGATATGTGCTTGGCTTAGGAGAAGCAAGGAATGATATATATGAGTGTTTACCATTTTTCATGCCTTACCCGGGTCCTTACCTGCATCAAGTGCACGAGTGTGGGTCGGGCTGGATTCTCCGAGAAGTCTTCTTCGTGCGGCGTCTTCTGGCTCTGAATTCACTGTGCCAGGCATCGGGCCTGGGCAGAGCCGACTGTGCATGCCCACACTACAAGAAAATGGCCGCTTACAGTCAAAGCGGCCATTTTCTTGTAGTGCAGGCATGCGCAGTCGGCTCTGCCCAGGCCCGATGCCTGGCACAGTGAATTCAGAGACGGAAGACGCTGCAGGGACGCTGCACGGGGAAGACTTCTAAAGGTAGGAGAAGAACCAGCGTTGATTGGCCGACTGTATAGCATTCGGCCAATCAATGCTGGTTCTGCAACAAATTTTTCCATTCGAATAGCGAGTGGTACTCGATTGAGTACGAGTATTTTGAATACCGTAGTATTAGATCGAATACTACTCGCTCATCTCTAGTATTTACAATTCTGGAAACGTTGCAAGTGAACCTTGATAACATCTGCAAATCAAATTTGGTGAGGGCTGCCCATTTCTACCCATGTATTATAGAAGTCTCATAGCTAGACTAAAAAGTTACTTAAAAAAAGAATATTTCTAGAAAAAAAAATATAAAAATTCCAAAACTAATTATTTTTTAAAAAAATATTTCCAAAAGGTTTTCTGTATGACTACCTCACGGTTTTCTAGATCTCTGCTTGCTGTTACTTATTCTGCTTACGTCCAGTAGATAAAAATCAGTCCATTGTGATATGATATATAGTCCATGAGTCTTTGGTCATGTGATATATTGTCCGTGGTCATGTGACATATAGTCGATGGTCATATGACCTGACACAGTGATGGTAATCTTCAAATAATTTGTCAGTCCGTCAGTGCATTCCCTGTCTAGCTGGATTCAATGGGGTTAATCCTTGCTGGTTTTTACTTGTTTCTTCGCGGCCCAGTTTGTATACAGCTACAGTAGGTAAGTGATTTATTTATTTATTTATTTATTTATTTTGCTGTAAAGGGTCACCAGAATATAATGATCAACTTTACCCCATACTTCTAATTTAAACTAAACAAGTTAATTCTAGGTTTGAGCCGATCTTGAGATTTCAGGATCGATTTTAAAATCCGATTTCCGATCATTTTCCAACCAATCCCGATCGTGAAATTTGCGCGATCTCTGATCGGAATCTGATCTTTTCCGATGCCGATCGCTCAACTCTAGTCAATGCTTCTCTATGGGAAAAGTCACTTTTAAGGATGAGATTTCAAAATCCGATTTCCGATCATTTTCCAGCCGATCCCGATCGTGAAATTTGCTCGATCACCGATCGGTATTCGTTCTTTTCTGATCCCGATCGCTCAACTCTAGCTAATTCCCCCAAAAAATTTCATGGCGAGTATTTGAACAATACATTTTGAGAAATTCACCTATCACTATTCCCAACCATAAGTCTCCATTCCGTGCATTTATGCATCAATACATAGCAGCTTAGATTCTGCAACAAGTTGCGACTTGAGGAAGGGGTTAATAAAACTCCCTTCCTTTATTTCTTTTTTTCCTCCATCATTACATGTAAAGATTTCATTGGACTTAACTATACAAGTTCAGAAATAGAGCTGTCACTGGCAGCTCTCTCCCATAGTAAACCTTTCTGCAGCTGAAGCTGTGTCTTTTTCCCTCGCCAGACCCTATCATTAGATGCTGGCGGTGATTATATAGTGGGTGCAGTTGCCTGCTGCATTTTCTAACACTTGTAATCAAATATACGTTTCTCCATCTTGAACAAAAAAAAAAAAATCCTATCATTTGAAGTCTTTGCATACTGTATAATGGGATCAGTTCTAAAGGATAAAATAAAAATAAAAAAGATACTAAAGCAGACAACATGCAACGTAAAGATGTTCCCCCCACATGTATATAGTCAGTTGTGTTACTTTTAGTGATAGGCAAACTGTGCGAGATTAGTTCTACAATTATTTCTTAGGGTTGGTTCACTGATGCGTTGGTATTCTGTCCGAGGGAGTCCGCATGGGGTCCCCCCGAATGGAATACCAAACGCAATTGCAAGCACTGTGGAGTAAAAGCACATGGACCCCATAGACTATAATGGGATCCATTTGCTTTCCACGTGCTGCCGGCATGAATCATGCAGACAGGAAAGTTGATTGTAATGTAATTTCCTGTCCGCATGTTCTGTGCGGAGATCTGGAGGCAAGCACACAGACCCCATTATAGTCTATGGGGATCCGTGTGCTTTTACCGCACAACGCTTGCAAATATGTTTGCTATCTCGATCCTTTATAGATTCTGCTACACATCCTTGGGCATTTCAGTCTATTTCCCATCCTTGATGTCTTCCAGTTCCCTCCTTAACATCATCTGCACTAGGTTTGATGGCACCTTGTGGAAGAATCATGACATCCAGAGCCCACCACCTGACCAGAGCCTGCACCGTCACAGATTAGGCTGGAAGAGGACAGGTCATGATGATGATGAAACATCCCACATGACTGCTCAATAGCATCAAAGCATCCATGGGACCCATGTGACTGCTAAACTAAACTAAAACGTGCAGGCCTACCCCACCAATATTTACCAAATACAAGGTCTTGCAAGGTCTTCCCATCTCTAGTAATAAACCAATCTCCTGGTTTCATATCGGATTAAACCCATCCCCAAAACCGGCCATCTGAAATCCTGGATTTCATTCATAGCTTAGCTTTCAGAAGAGATCAACAAAGTAACTAAGCAATTCATGTTTGACAATATATCAGATTCACCAGTCATCTGGACAAATCGGCAAAGTTTGATATTCGTGTTTGCCAAATTTATAAGAATAATAGAAAAATGTGAGTGCATGGACATTTCAAAGGACTACCTAAAGGAAGGATAGAGTAACTATACTAAGGGTATACCCAAATCAAATACAGTTCCATCATTGGGATTGTTCCTAAATCTTGGTACAAACCATTTTCTCATTGCTTTCCAAAAACTATCAACCTTTGACCATAATTTCCAAAATATCACTCAATATACAAAAATACAATATAGCCTGATCCAATCTCATATCAAACAAATCAGGGAGTGCTCCAAAACATAAAAAAAATGGGGAGGTGTAGCCAGGGGTGAACCTGCCCCTTTCGCCGCCCGAGGCGAAGTGCAGAAAGCCTCCCCTCCGCCGCGGGGGAGGTGCGGAACGGGGGCGTGGCTTAGCAGTGGGGCATGGCTTAGCGGAGGGCGGGGCTTAGCGGAGGGGCGGGGCTTAGCGCCGTTCGCGGCAGAGACACAGGCCCGGAGACTGCCTGCTCTCTGCCTGAGCGTGCGGGGAGGCTGCTGGAGCAGCGCTGCTCCAGTGGCCTCCCCAAACCACCGCTCCGTGCTAAGCCAGTCCAGGACAGCTTGTCCTGGACTGGCTTAGGTTAGCAAAAATGCCGCCCTCCCTGAGGCCCTGGCATAGCGCCGCCTGAAGCGCTCGCTTCAGGTCGCCTCATGGGAGGTGCGGCGCTGGGTGTAGATGGTGTAGGTATCAGGTTAGGCACATGGCTCTCCAGAGGATGCACTTGATTTTTGGCAAATTGTCTTAAAATAAAGGAATCCTCAGTGCATGGATTACCAATGAATTAGACAAGCCTTGGGTTGGATTACATTAAATAATACTCTTCTAAGAGGAGAAGTAATTTGCCTACTTTTCCCCGTAAAGCATTGCTAGTAGGTAAGTCACCAAATACCAAGTAAATTTCTTCAATAAGGACCCATACCCCCCTCCCCCCATCAAGATACAAAAATAAAATTCACAACTGGTCTATGTATCCTACAAATATAATGAATGTCTTGGGACCGAAAAAAACAAAAAATCTGGTGTCGTGGAGTCCACAAAGCCTTTTTCAAGCCGATACATCTAGTAATTGTAGATTACATCAGCCGCTTCCAATTACTGTTTGTTTGCTCGGTACTAATTATCCGTGTTATGGATACAATAATCAAAACCGAATCTGCGCTTCCTCGTTTACGGAAGAAACTTCTAAAGGCTTTTGGGAGACTGTAGAGAACTTATTGGAGTAGAACTTTGAGTAACTGAACTATAACCAGTAATGAACTCTCTAAGGAATATTAGGATCAGATTTACAAAAACAACCAAGACTATCACACAATCTTGTGGCCATATGGGTTATTCGCTGAGGATTCCAGGCTACGTGGAACTGCATCAATAAATTGCAACTGCACTTTAGGGAAGTGCATTAAGGAACTCTGTTCTTGTTCTGATGGAGCTCAAGGGACAAATCAAAGTGGTTTTCCTACCTTAGGAACGCACGTGAAGTTTTTTTTCTATCGGATCTCAGTGGAACTAAACCAACAAGCCATGTTATACATTTTGTCTGCCGTAATGTTACACAATGCAGAACAATCACTATTGACGTTCTTTGTGATTTTCATGAAACGAATATTAAATAGAACTATGAAGAAAATGTGAGATTTCAATAGACTCTGATCATTCGTAAGTTCAGTGGGCTTGCTAAGAAAACTGGACTTGGAATGTTTTCAGTCCAAAATATTCTGTCACAGTTTATCTATGCAGCAAGATGAATGTGTTTTTTTTTTTTGTTTTTTTTTGGGGGGGTAGCTTTTTTTTACTCCATATATAGGAATATAATAGTTTTTGGTGTAGTAGGTAAGAGAATATCTAGATGTGGCAAACAGGTCATGCATAGGGTTGAGATTTCGGTATCGATTTCAAAATCCTATTTCCGATCATGTTCCAGCCAATCCCAATCGCGATTGTGAAATTTCCTTTATTGCCGATCGGGATTAGATCGTTTCCGATCCCGATTGCTCAACCCTAGTCATGCATTCTCTCCGATGATACTAATGGTGAGGTTTTTATTCTTTGGGTCCACTTGGAGATCAAAAAACGGGAACCCAAATGTGTTTACCTTCAGAAACTCGCAGACCTCATAGACTATACTGAGGTTTTTTGCCTGAAGAATGCATTTCATGTAATGAGGGAATCCCCAAATGGTCACACGGCACTAGTGAGGTCATCACCTTACTTACATAATGCTTCTCAAGGCTGGACCAGTCCATAAAAGTTGCTGTAGATTCTTTGGAACGTCTGGTTCCTAGTTGATCATTTGTAAGCCATGACGACTTGGGGTTTTGGCCACGTTGAGCAATACTTGCCTACAGCTTGTGCAGAATATCTGAATTTTATTCACCCTTAGGCCAAGGCCTTATGTTTAGAGATGAGCGAACAGTAAAATGTTCGAGGTTCGATATTCGTTTCGAGTAGCCCCTCAATATTCGACTATTCGAATTGAATATCGAACCCTATTATAGTCTATGGGGGAAAATGCTCGTTTCAGGGGTAGGCAACATTTGATCAAATTATACTTACCAAGTCCACGAGTGAGGGTCGGGCTGGATCCTCCGTGCAGTCTTCTGCTTGCAGGGTCTGAATTAACTCTGCCAGGCATCGGGCCTGGGCAGAGCTGACTGCGCATGCCCACACTACAAGCGGACATGCGCAGTCGGTTCTGCCCAGGCCCGATGACTGGCAGATTCAGAGCTGGAAGACGCCACTGGGAAGCTGCACGGAGAAGACTTCTAAAGGTAGGAGAAGAACCAGCATTGATTGGCTGACTGTATAGCATTCGGACAATCAATGCTGGTTCTGCATCGAACTTTTACATTCGAATAGCGAGTGGTACTCAATCAAGTACGAGCATTTTGAATACCGTAGTATTCGATCGAATACCTACTCGATCGAGTACTACTCACTCATCTCTACTTATGTTGTGGGAAAAATGCTGTGTTTGACAGTATCATCAAAGTTCCTTAAATTTTGGATAATCTAATCCACAAATTGCAGAAAACATAGCTGCAGAAAAAACTGCTTTATCAAAAATGTGTACATTTTTGCAAAATGCTGCCTGTTCATTTTAGCTGCATTTTCCATATACATTTAATAGGGGAAACAATAAAAGGAAAAAAATGCAACAAAATTTCAATAAAAAATACTGCAGATAAAAATGCAATACAAAACTACATGTACAAAAAGACCCAACAATGTGTCCTGTATGGCTCAGTTATGAAAAAGTTAAAAAGAAATATCAAGCCAAAATAAACCATATCCATAGGCTACCACTATCATCCAAGATTATATCAATTTTATACACTACTAATAAAAAAATGCATTGTAATAATTTATTGGAATTAAAAATTCAAGAAATATTAACGGAAATATTGAAATTTTATTTTTTGTAAGTTTTTAAAATAATCAAATTTGTATCAATTTTTTTTTTTTTTTTTTTACAAATTTATAACAATTAATACAAATTAATTCCAAGCCCTACTAGAATCCGATCTATATGTGCCATACCTGAGAAGGTCCTACAGAATACGCTACTTAGCTGCAGCCTTGAAGGAGATTCTAAGATCAGGAAGTGGCGAGATACGAGACCTTTTTGCCTCTTTTGGTGCCATCATTTATAAATCAGCCGATAAATATTGGCATTAATATAAGTAGCGCTGCTTCCTGCAAACGTCTTTATTAATATTATGCGCCACGAGATATACGAGCGAAATAAACAGTTGTTACAGGAAATGTTTTCCGTGCCCGAATGCTCCAAGCTTCTACCAAGTGCCGTAAATTCTTAAAGTGGTTGTTATTCCTTTCATACCACCAATTTCCCCTATGTTTAACAGCCGGTCGGCTGCAGCAAATCATTAGGCAAATACTGGAGAAGTCTTCTCTGCACAATAAAATGACTCTCTCAGACAATTCACGTCTGCCGGATGCAACTAAATAGGATTCTGACAAACTTTTGCTCCGCGCGAGACGTCTACTGTATGTTGGGATTGATTCGGCGTGTCTGCGCGTGACGTCTGCATCTCAATAATGGGCTAATTGTAGCCGCGTGAAGTCGAGAGCCCAAAGATTTATGAGGTTCTTTAATGCCTTTTATTGCAATGTTGTGGAGATATATTAAAAAATGAAACAATTGACTCTTTGTACCTGCAAATCAACAACATAGATCAGCCATAATGTGTCCTCGCTACTCCAGCGAAACTCGATGAGAGCCAGCCAACTTAGATTAATGAATAGAATAGATGCCATGCAGTGACATGCATAACTTAAAGCAGAAATGTGTTCTTTAATGTGAAGTAATATTGAAATGGGTTTGATCGCTCCAGTATATTAAACTGTCAAAACATAATAGCTTTCTATGATGATAGAGTTAGACCCAGTTCATTTCCATTCACTTGATTGAATAACGGTCGGTGTGTACATTTATTTTTGGTTATACTCTTTTAATTGAAATAATTACATTGCTAATTCATTGTAATACAAGACAAATGCCTTGAAATCACAGTCTGGAAGGAGAGGAGAAGACAACAAGCTCTACTGCTGTATATGGTAACACATCAATGGCTACAAGTCATCACCACAGCTTAGGCCTGACATTTCCAAACTGGAAGTTGATCATTACATAGTATCACTATTAACATGATATTGAATTTCCATAGTATTGTAGTTGATGATTCCAGAAGTATCTGTCCATAGGCCATACTACGTACACAGTGACTGAACCAGAAGAATAGTGAGCACAGCTCTGGAGTATAATACAGGATGTAACTCAGGATCAGTACAGGATAAGTAATGTAATGTATGTACACAGTGACTGTACCAGCAGAATAGTGAGTGCAGCTCTGGAGTATAATACAGGATGTAACTCAGGATCAGTACAGGATAAGTAATGTAATGTATGTACACAGTGACTGTACCAGCAGAATAGTGAGTGCAGCTCTGGAGTATAATACAGGGTATAACTCAGGATCAGTACAGGATAAGTAATGTAATGTATGTACACAGTGACTGTACCAGCAGAATAGTGAGTACAGCTCTGGAGTATAATACAGGATGTAACTCAGGATCAGTACAGGATAAGTAATGTAATGTATGTACACAGTAACTGTATCAGCAGAATAGTGAGTGCAGCTCTGGAGTATAATACAGGATGTAACTCAGGATCAGTACAGGATAAGTAATGTAATGTATGTACACAGTAACTGTACTAGCAGAATAGTGAGTGCAGCTCTGGAGTATAATACAGGATGTAACTCAGGATCAGTACAGGATAAGTAATGTAATGTATGTACACAGTGACTGTACCAGCAGAATAGTGAGTGCAGCTCTGGAGTATAATACAAGTTGTAACTCAGGATCAGTATAGTATAAGTAATGTAATGTATGTACACAGTGACTGTACCAGCAGAATAGTGAGCACTGCTCTGGAGTATAATACAGGATGTAACTCAGGATCAGTACAGGATAAGTAATGTAATGTATGTACACAGTGACTGTACCAGCAGAATAGTGAGTGCAGCTCTGGAGTATAATACAGGATGTAACTCAGGATCGGTACAGGATAAGTAATGTAATGTATGTACACAGTGACTATACCAGCAGAATAGTGAGCACAGCTCTGGAGTATAATACAGGATGTAACTCAGGATCAGTACAGGATAAGTAATGTAATGTATGTACACAGTGACTGTACCAGCAGAATAGTGAGTGCAGCTCTGGAGTATAATACAGGATGTAACTCAGGATCAGTACAGGATAAGTAATGTAATGTATGTACACAGTAACTGTACTAGCAGAATAGTGAGTGCAGCTCTGGAGTATAATACAGGATGTAACTCAGGATCAGTACAGGATAAGTAATGTAATGTATGTACACAGTGACTGTACCAGCAGAATAGTGAGTACAGCTCTGGAGTATAATACAGGATGTAACTCAGGATCAGTACAGGATAAGTAATGTAATGTATGTACACAGTGACTGTACCAGCAGAATAGTGAGTGCAGCTCTGGAGTATAATACAAGTTGTAACTCAGGATCAGTATAGTATAAGTAATGTAAAGTATGTACACAGTGACTGTACCAGCAGAATAGTGAGCACTGCTCTGGAGTATAATACAGGATGTAACTCAGGATCAGTACAGGATAAGTAATGTAATGTATGTACACAGTGACTGTACCAGCAGAATAGTGAGTGCAGCTCTGGAGTATAATACAGGATGTAACTCAGGATCAGTACAGGATAAGTAATGTAATGTATGTACACAGTGACTATACCAGCAGAATAGTGAGTGCAGCTCTGGAGTATAATACAGGATGTAACTCAGGATCAGTATAGTATAAGAAATGTAATGTATGTATACAGTGACTGTACCAGCAGAATAGTGAGCGCTGCTCTGGAGTATAATACAGGATGTAACTCAGGATCAGTACAGGATAAGTAATGTAATGTATGTACACAGTGACTGCACCAGCAGAATAGTGAGTGCAGCTCTGGAGTATAATACAGGATGTAACTCAGGATCAGTACAGGATAAGTAATGTAATGTATGTACACAGTGACTGCACCAGCAGAATAGTGAGTGCAGCTCTGGAGTATAATACAGGATGTAACTCAGGATCAGTACAGGATAAGTAATGTAATGTATGTACACAGTGACTGTACCAGCAGAATAGTGAGCACAGCTCTGGAGTATAATACAGGATGTAACTAAGGATCAGTACAGGATAAGTAATGTAATGTATGTACACAGTGACTGCACCAGCAGAATAGTGAGTGCAGCTCTGGAGTATAATACAGGATGTAACTAAGGATCAGTACAGGATAAGTAATGTAATGTATGTACACAGTGACTGTACCAGCAGAATAGTGAGCACAGCTCTGGAGTATAATACAGGATGTAACTCAGGATCAGTACAGGATAAGTAATGTAATGTATGGATACAGTGACTGCACCAGCAGAATAGTGAGTGCAGCTCTGGAGTGTAATACAGGATGTAATTTAATATCAGTACTTGTTAGTTATATAGTACAAAGTTATTCAGCTGTTTATGTAAACTTAAAAGTGAAGTCTAATCTTGAGTATCCCCTTTAACATCTCTACAATATTTCTCTTGTCAAAGAGTTTCAATGAAATCAGTCGGCTTTATACTGTAGCTGGGTTATTCTATCCTGGTCTGCACTAAAAGGAGCTGACAAAAACCTTCTTGTTTTATGATTGAAATATGATATCATATGATACTTTTATATCACAGATTAAAGGACACGTTTCAATTGCCGGAATATGTTTCAAAGGCCACCAGGATACTTTCATGTATTAAAAGCAAAAAAAAGAAGCAAAGGCATAATTTTATTTCAACATACATATCAAGAACCCCTAGGGAAAAAATACTGCAAACACCTGCTTAGTTTGGGGTCATATCAAAGGACGTGCACCCTCCATGGCTGGTGTGAAAAAATCCCAGATTCTTTGCGGTTAAAGCTTTCTTTCACTCCAAGAGAGTCATGAATTCTTTCTTGAAGTGTAATATCTCAAAAAGTTGATTCAGTTTCATGTCCACTTGACAAATCCGTCCTTGTTAGTCTGAAGCCACCACTAGATGGGGCACAGAAGTAGACTGTACCTATATTGAAATCAATAATGAATCTGTATGCAATAGGTCTCCAAGCTCCCCCTAGTGGAGGCTGCAAATAGAAAAAATGTCATCATCGAACATTATGAGTGAGATTTGCTAAGCAAAATACATAAGAAATGTAATCTGCACAAAAAAATAAAACTGTCTAACATGTCTTTTACCACATTTATCAACACTTTTTGGTCACTTTAATGGCTTGAATGAAAAAGGGCCTAGACATACAGAAGGAGGTGTGGTGTATCAGAAAAGAGGTGGGGCTTAAGATATGACACCGAATGCCAAAAAAACTGCCAAAATCTTGTTAGAAACTAAGCCAACAAATAAGTGTTGTAAAATTAGACTAGACAGTCTAACAATATGCCAGATTTATTAATCAGCACTTTAACAAATTTGATGCCCTTTAAAAAGGGGTAAACCTAGTCCCTCTGCTGCCTGAAGCGAACTATAGAAAGAAACTCCAACCCCACCTTCGACCACAAAAAAAACCCCTACATTGCTATCTTTGGTTGCATAATGGGTCTCCTCTTATTATGGCATACCCCCCTTGGCCCCCATATTGTATATCACCCTCGCTTTTGGGCCCCCACAGGATATACAACCTCTTTTTTGTTGGCCCCCTACACAGGACGTTTTTAACCTACAACATGATACATGCCACCTTTTTCTGGTCAACAATATGATATTTACTGCTTTTTTCTGACCCACCACATGGTATATGACCTCCCTTTTTCTGGCTTACCACACAGTATATGACTCCTTTTTCTGACCCCTACATGGTATATGATCCTCTTTTTCTGCCCCCTCCCCACACAGTTTATGACATCCTTTTTCTTGCCCCCTACACATGAGCCATTTTTTCTTGCTGCCTACACAGTATATGACCTCCTTTTTCTATTCCCCTACGCAGCATATGACCCCCTTTTCTTGTTCCCTACACAGCATATGACCCCCTTTTCTTGTTCCCTACACAGTATATGACCACTTCTTCCTTTCTTTTTCCTCACACTATATGACCTTTTTCTTATGTCCTCCGACAATATATAACCCCTCTTTTGCCTCCCACACAGTATATGACCCCTTTTATGCCCATTCACGATATATTAACCTTTTTTTTTGTACCCCACACACAACATATGATCCCCTATTTATGTCTCTTACAACATTTATGACCCAATTTTGAAGCCCACACACACAATATATGACCCTTTTTAAAGCCCATCTGCAGTATGTAACCTCTTTTTCCCCACATCCCACACAAAATAGCAAATAATACTTTTTACTCACCTGTCCAAACTCCTGTCCTGCATCTCTCTGCTGCTGCCTCCCTCTGTAGCCAATGCTGAAGAATGCTGGGCACTGTACATAGCATCCTGGCATTCTTCAGCATTGTGGCTTAACTGTAGCTCCACCTAGAGGTGGCAGCAGAAGACGGCCAAGACAGGAATGTGGAGAGGTGAGTAAAAAGTATCAGCAGCTGCTTATTGCAAGAATTAGCTGCCAATTATTCCATGAGGTGATACCTGATAAGTCAAGTCAGGTCACCTTATAGAAGATGTACCTTCATGTTTAGGACTGTCTAGTCTAAGTTTGTACTGTGTTAAAGCATGAGTGAATCTGCCTTTATGTCTAGGCAGGAAATTTGGAGTTCCATATCAGAAGAACAAAGGAGTTAATTTAAAGGCCCCTACTGGTGGGAAGCACAGCCGAATACTCCGCCTCACTCTCTACCCTGTTCTGTCCATGTTCACAAACAGTGGTGGTGGCTGCACAGAATGGGGCTTGTGGTGTACCTTTGGCACAAGAAATGACTTTGTGCCAAATCCACCAGACGACTGTTCTGACTTCTAAATATTACATTAATGAGAAGAGAATTTTTGACCAAAACCAACATAATGCAAAAATGTGGCCATGACTTTGTATCTCTCCAGATCTTTTCCATCCAATTAGCTGCTTGTATGTGAGAAGACAACTCCAGTTTAATTTGCTTGGATTTGTTCAGGGTCACATCTGTGTGATGCTTATAATTGAACTTGTAAGAATTTGTGTCTAAGTCTGACAACGTCTTCACAATATTCCTATGTATACAAAGATGAATCGATGGATAATCAGAAAATATTCCTTCTTTTGAATGGTTTTAGAAATGTCTCCTTAGTTAATACCTTCATCAATGAGACAATGAACACGGCCATTTATCTTCTTGGAGAATTTACTACAGTCATCTTAAGAAATATCCTGTTAACAAGTTTTTTTTTTTCCTTTGGCAATTAATGTGCTAGTTCCTGTAACTTAATTAGCGAGCATGTTTGCCAGATTTGTATTCACTCTTGTTAGCAATTTAATTAAGTTCTAGTAGAATCTTTTTCAAATGCCAGTTGCACTTTAGAGAATCTAATTTTAACAGTTGAAATGTAAGTAAGTTGCAACAAACTTGATAATTAGCTCTAAATTTCAGACCGGCTATTGCGAGTACCATAGACCTCGTATGCAGTGACAGCTTTACAAAGTCCGGTTACTTATCTATTTTTTTTTTAATTGACACAACTTAACAAGGACTGATACATTAAATATATTCCCAATATCCCAGAAGCCAAGGAATAAAATATGTAATACTACTACTACTACTAATTATTATTATTATTATTATTATTATTATTATTATTATTATTATTATTATTATTATTATTAGTATTATTATTAGTATTATTATATATATTTTTTTAATTGATACAATTATACAAGAACCTATATATTAAATATATTTCCAATATTCAAACAGCCAAATAATAAATAATTTATTATTATTATTATTATTATTATTATTATTATTATTATTATTATTATTATGTAAAATGACTTTCTTTGTAATGTATCTTTTTGTCTGTATTTGAACCCTACAAATGGTACAGTGCTGTGGAATATGTTGGCGCTACATAAATAAAATGTATTATTATTATTATTATTATTATTATTATTATTATTATTATTACTACTACTACTACTACTACTACTACTACTACTACTACTACTACTACTACTACTATTATTATTATTATTATTATTATTATTATTATTATTATTATTATCTTAGTAATAATATTACTAATAATAACATTACTAATAATAACAATAATAATTACTATAATACTACTACTACTACAGATAATAATAATAATAATAATAATAATAATAATAATAATTATTATTATTATTATTATTATTATTATTATTATTATTATTATTATTAGTCCTACTAATATTATAAACGTGAAAGTTTGTGTATTTGGATGTTTGCTCCTCAATCACGGAAAAACGGCTGAACGGATTTGAAAGAAGTTTGGCACATAGATAATTTGTAACCTCAATTAAAACATAGGCTAATCTTTATCCCAGTAAATGACATGGCTTCACAACTGTTATGAATTTATGTTCACATACCATATTACACTGCTCTTACAGCAGCCTTATCTCAGGTCCCAGGGCTGTTATTTCTCTGTCTAAACACATGCTAACCCTCAGTGTACACACATTTGCATATTATCTGATCCGCTCCAGGCACTGCTGACAAACTGACCTGGGCAAACACATTTAATCCAAATTGGCAGTTTGGCAATTTTAAACATGCTTGAAAAAAGAGAATCTAATTTGTCGCAAACAATGAGAGCTATGAAGGTATCCAGAAGTCTCAGAGTTCTCCTCAAGTGGAGCTGAGGGGGTTCATCGATGCCAACAAGCTCATTATATGGCGCCCCAGCGAGCTGCTGAGATGCCAGAACAATTACTGGCACGGTGCAAAGAACAACTTCAGTACCAGGCCAATTTGAGAGCAGCTGAAACGCCAGAGCAAGCGGATCATCAACGGCAACAACACGCTCATTGTATGGTGTCCCAGCAAGCTGCTGAGATGCGGGAACAATCACAGGCAAGTTCAGAAGCAGGTAAGAGCTGCTGGAATTCCGGAGCAGGTGAACCATCGACGGCAGCAATTTGCTGAATATAGGCGGATCATCGACTCAACAACCCGCAGATGAAGTCGCGGGCAGAGGCTAGTTAATAATAACATGACTACTACTACTACTACTACTACTACTACTACTACTAATAATAATAATAATAATTAGAGATGAGCGAACAGTGTTCTATCAAACACATGTTCGATCGGATATCAGACTGTTCGATGTGTTCGATTCGAATCGAACATCACGTGGCAAACTCCAAAAAAATTTGATTCCCCTCCCACCTTCCCTGGCGCTTTTTTTGCACCAATAACAGCGCAGGGGAGGTGGGACAGGAACTACGACACCGGAGGCATCGAAAAAAATCGGAAAAAGTCATTGGCTGCCGAAATCAGGTGACCTCCATTTTAGACGAATAGTGGATTTCAAATCTGGGTCATATGAGAATGTGAACTTTGTGACTATGAGACAGGGATAGCTGTATAGGCAGGGATAGCTAGGGATAACCTTTATTTAGGTAGGAATGTTATTAAAAATTAACTTTTTGGGGCTCTATCGGGTGTGTAATTGTGATTTTTGTGACATAAACTTTTTCCCATAGGAATGCATTGGACAGCACTGATTGGCCAGAGTACGGAATTCGACCAATCAGCGCTGGCTCTGCTGGAGGAGGCAGAGTCTAAGGTCGGACCTGAATGGAGACTGGTGTGGAGCGATCTTAGACTCCGCCTCCTCCAGCAGAGCCAGCGCTGATTGGTCGAATTCCGTACTCTGGCCAATCAGCGCTGGCCAATGCATTCCTATGGATTCCTATATCCACACTCGGCTCTGCTACATCTGATGTGCCGGTCAGCCCATCTGATATAGCAGAGCCGAGTGTGCACATCTGATGTAGCAGAGCCGAGTGTGCACACTCGGCTCTGCTAAATCTGATGTGCCGGTCAGCCCATCTGATATAGCAGAGCTGAGTGTGCACACTCGGCTCTGCTACATCAGATGGCTCTGCCTTGGCCAGCCTTCGGCCAATTAGCGCTGGCTCTGCCGGTGGAGGCGGAGTCTAAGGTCAGACCTGAATGGAGACTGGTGTGGAGCGATCTTAGACTCCGCCTCCTACAGTAGAGCCAGCGCTGATTGGTCGAATTCCGTACTCTGGCCAATCAGCGCTGGCCAATGCATTCCTATGGATTCCTATATCCACACTCGGCTCTGCTACATCAGATGTAGCAGAGTCGAGTGTGCACACTCGGCTCTGCTACATCTGATGTGCCGGTCAGCCCATCTGATATAGCAGAGCCGAGTGTGCACATCTGATGTAGCAGAGCCGAGTGTGCACACTCGGCTCTGCTACATCTGATGGGCCGGTCAGCCCATCTGATATAGCAGAGCCGAGTGTGCACACTCGGCTCTGCTACATCAGATGTGCCAGTCAGCCCATCTGATATAGCAGAGCCGAGTGTGCACACTCGGCTCTGCTATATCAGATGGGCTGACCGGCACATCAGATGTAGCAGAGCCGAGTGTGCTACATCAGATGTAGCAGAGCCGAGTGTGCCGGTCAGCCCATCTGATATAGCAGAGCCGAGTGTGCACACTCGGCTCTGCTATATCAGATGGGCTGACCGGCACACGGTGTAGTTGAGCAGAACTGGCTCAGCACTGCTAAGTCTCTGCATTCCCATAGGAATGCATTGGCCAGCCTTCGGCCAATCAGCGCTGGCTCTGCCGGAGGAGGCGGAGTCTAAGGTCGGACCTGAATGGAGACTGGTGTGGAGTGATCTTAGACTCCGCCTCCTCCAGCAAAGCCAGCGCTGATTGGTCGAATTCCGTACTTTGGCCAATCAGCGCTGGCCAATGCATTCCTATGGGGAAAAGTTAGCTTGCGAAAATCGCAAGCTGACAGGGATTTCCATGAAATAAAGTGACTTTTATGCCCCCAGACATGCTTCCCCTGCTGTCCCAGTGTCATTCCAGGGTGTTGGTATCATTTCTTGGGGTGTCATAGTGGACTTGGTGACCCTCCAGACACGGATTTGGGTTTCCCTCTTAACAAGTATATGTTCCCCATAGACTATAATGCGGTTCGAAACCCGTTCGAACACTCGAACAGTGAGCGGCTGTTCGAATCGAATTTCGAACCTCGAACATTTTAGTGTTCGCTCATCGCTTATAATAATAATAATAATAATAATAATAATAATAATAATAATAATAATGTATTATTATTAGAGATGAGCGAACACTAAAATGTTCGAGGTTCGAAATCCGATTCGAACAGCCGCACACTGTTCGACTGTTCGAACGGGTTTCGAACCGCATTATAGTCTATGAGGGGAAATGCTCATTTCAGGGGTTTGCAACTTTCAATCAAATTCTACTTACCAAGTCCATGAGTGAGGGTCCAGCTGGATAATTCTCCCTGCGCAGCGTCCCCGCGTCCTTTTCCGGCCTTGAATTCACTCTGCTAGGCATCGGGCCTAGGCAGAGCGGACATGCGCAGTCGGCTCTGCCCAGGCCCGATGCCTAAGCAGAGTGAATTCAGAGCTGGAAGATGCCGCGGGGACGCTGCGCAGGGAGAAGACTTCTAAAGTTAAGAGAAGAACCAGCGTTCATTGGCAATGTATAGCATTCTGTCAATCAACGCTGGTTCTGCATCGAATCTTAACTTCGAACAGCGAGTAGTACTCGATCGAATACTACTCGCTCATTTCTAATTATTATTATTATTTTATTTTTTTTCTCTACTTTTTTATTTTTATTATGCTTGCTTATTTTTTTTGTGTGTTGATTCTTTCATTTCATTAAACAATATGATATTAGTTTAGAATTTTTTTTTTAAATATTGCGCACCTGACTCATGCAATCTATGGACTATTCTGTTAAATGGATTGATAAGACTCTTCAATGTACATTGCACCTATTTTTATGTTAACTGGTATATATATATATATATATATATATATATATATATATATATATATATATATAATTATAATGGTATAAAATAATTAAACTTATTTCCTATCATAGTTATTTTTGTATTCTGTAGCTATAGCTCAGCACTCAGTGCCAGGCAGCTGCTGTAAAGGCTATTCCGACTGTCAGATACTTAACAAAATAGCAACAGATAATGAAATAAGCATCAGATAGATTTCAGTTTAGCTGTCTAGCGGCTTCTCTCATGAGATGCCAGAAAATTTGTCATTAAGCTCCAACATTAGTTGCAGACTTACCGTCTGCAAAATGACTGGAAGTAACACAATGCAGCTCTACCTGGAGATTTGCCAGTCCCACCAATTACAATTGCATATTTTTGGTGGGTGATGTAACTTGTTCTTTTTAGAATAATTGATTACAGTATTTCAGGATAGTTGCCAGAATAAGCGATATCTGATCATCCAATCTTTCCCTAGTAGAAACGAATGGTAAATAACAGGCTCATGGAGCGAGTACATTCAGATAAGGCGAACAGGATTTTGGCAAATCCAAAAGTTTTGTCCCCGACAAATCACTCAAGATCATACTATTTTACAAATCAGAAGATGGAGCATTGCACGATCTTGGATAATGGCCCGGTAACATTCTCCATAACGTTACAGTCTAAGAGACTTAAGAGTATCAGACACAACTTCTCGATGCATTTATTTGGACTGAAATCTGATGGATGATTTGATAGAATTTTGGAAAATTCACTCATCTGTCCTTGCTACTTCGGCATGTAGATTAGAAAAGACTTCTAATGGCCGACCATTATGGTGCCCATCATCACTATCCTTAAGTAGACTGTAAATTGGATTGAAAGAGTTGAGATTAATGGATACTAATTGAAATCTTTGGCGCCCGCCCCCTCCAATAATCTCCTTGATAGAAATTTTAGAATGTACTTATTTTACTTCTAGAAGACAGGCTGTGTCCGTGCTCATAAAATATAAAAGGACACAAGATGAAAACAATCTTTGAGATTTGATTCCCAACCGCATAATTATAAATGACTGTAAAAATATCCTAATATTCGGAGTGGCATGGAGTGTGTTTTTGATATAGAGGAGTCTCTGGCAGTAAATAATCAGCTTAAGAGTCCCTCGGCGAGTAATTAAAAAAGCCACTCAAAAGTAACAAGAAAAAAGTTACATTTTGTGTTGGCAGCTGGTTAGCTCGGTGACGGAGCTAGAGGAGAACTGACTGTAAGACTGCAGGGTATAATGGTAACTATCAGAGATGAATCTACATATTCTCCCTGACATATACAGTATAAGCCAACTACAACTACCAGCATGTCCTTTATCTGTCTACTTGACTTGATATGTCCACATATGAGTATCACAAACTTAGCAACATTTGTCAACACAACATGGCTTGACGTCAAGTTATCATAAAAGTGCATTCTATTGCGTTTGTGTCTACGTGTAACTATTTCTGGCTACTAGAGATGAGCGAACAGTAAAATGTTCGAGGTTCGATATTTGTTTTGAGTAGCCCCTCAATATTCGACTACTCGAATCGAATATCGAACCCTATTATAGTCTATGGGGGAAAAATGCTCGTTTTGGAGGTAGGCAACGTTGGATCAAATTATACTTACCAAGTCCACAAGTGAGGGTCGGGCTAGATCCTCCGAGCAGTCTTCTCCTTGCAGCGTCCCTGCAGCATCTTCCGGCTCTGAATTCACTCTGCCAGGCATCGGGCGCACTACAAGCGGACATGCACAGTCGGCTCTGCCCAGGCCCGATGCCTGGCAGAGTGAATGAAGAGCCGGAAGACGCCGCGGGGAAGCTGCACGGAGAAGACTTCTAAAGGTAGGAGAAGAACCAGCGTTGATTGGCCGACTGTATAGCATTTGGCCAATTAATGCTGGTTCTGCATCGAACTTTTACATTCGAACAGCGAGTGGTACTCGATCGAGTACGAGTATTTCGAATACCGTAGTATTCGATGGAATACCTACTCGATCGAGTACTACTCGCTCATCTCTACTGGCTACAATCCATGAACTAAACAGTGTAAACCAGAGTTTGATACATTTTACTAGTGCTGATCTACTTCGCCCCACTACGGCGATGTGCAAAAATTTCAGACAGGTGTAGAAAAAGTGCTGCAAAAGAAGAATAATTTCAGAAATAGAAGGGTTAATAGTTTTGTCCATTCCCCAAATGAAGTCAGTGAAAAAAAGAAGAATTTAAACCCCAACAGTATTTGATGTGACCTTTACCCTTTGGAGGAGACATGGAAATAATGATATGACCCCCACACATATGATTTGATTTTGATCTCATCATCAGCCAGTCTGTCTGGGATTAAATGGAGAGACAGAAGAATTGGAGCAAGCCTACATCCAAAGAATATCTGTGCTTGGTTTTCCAAGATGGTGGTGGGAACAACCTCCCTGCCGAGTTCCTTCAAAAACTGTCTGCAAGTACTGAGAAGAACTGACGGAAGGCAAAAGGCAATGGTTACACCGCATATTAATGGGATTTACATTCTCTTCTTCATTCACTTCATTGTGTTCATTGATAACCCTTCTATGTCTGGAAGCATCCTTACTTTGTAGAATTTTTTATGCTCTTGCCTAAATCTTTTGCACATTATTATATCTCTCTCTGTACTACACTACAAGAAGCAACAGTAACATGAAGGATGTCATAGAGTATTCTAAACAGTATACCCCCACTCTATTTGTTTCTACGTCAGAAAACCCCTTAGGAAAAAGCGAATTTCAGCCTTTCAGGGTTTTTATTAGCATGTGATGTTGTGATATTGTGTTGAATTGGAATTATTTAGCACATTTGATCAACTTTGATTAGGGAATTCAATAGGAAAGTCAATACCAACCAACCAACGTGCCAGCAAAATATTGCAATTCACATAGTAACCACTTGGTGTGCACATGTAGGCTCATAAAGGATATACAACTTGTGACAGAATATCACAATATCATGTTGTCTGAAGAAGCCGCTCATCTCATGAAACAGTTATTTGGACTTGCTCAATATGAGGAACCAAAGGCCATTTCTGTACATTTCTTCTCTCCGTACTTTCAGAGTGGTTGTTACGTTACCAGTATCCGCTGGAATCTGCTAGCCAGGTGAAAAAAGCCAGGAGCAGACAGGTACTAAAGAGTAATAGTCCAAGGTGCGGCTTGAAGTATATAACACAAGGGAAACAATACGATGAAGTAGAAACAGTCTGGAGAAGACATTTCTGGGAGCAGGAGACTGGAAACAAGTCACAATACTCGAGCAGAGTGTTGTACTGCCTCATGGGTATAAATAAGCCCAAACAGAAAACAAGATGGCTTCACACTGGTACAGAGAGGTTGAGAGATGAACACCGCAGCCTCCAGTGGTGAGGAGTGGAAGTGCAACAATATTTCAAAGTAAGAGGAATAGCGGCCACTAGTGGTAGACTAGAAAAGTACAGGTTTCTCACAGTGGGCATGTGTTTCCTGGTGTGATGTCTGCTCCTGGTATAGAAGATCCATGCACTTTACGTGATGTATGCATGCATGCGAATACTAAGTTTGCAATTTCTTAATCCTCTTCCCAGCCCCAGTAATTTTTTTTATTTTTATTTATAGAATTTTGTCTCTTACTTCCCATCTTTCAAAAACATATATACTTTTTGAATCCTTCCATTCCATTCATTTCAGGGCTTATTTTTTGTGGGACAAATTGCACTTTGTAATGGTAAAATGTGATATTCTTTACAATGTATTGGGCTGCATTTTTCTACTACGGCGTTCACCATTTCAGATAAATATTTTAATATTTTAATAATATTTAATATCAAATGTGTTTGTTCTTACTGTTGTGCATTTATCCATCTATATGTTCTAAGAGAAGGGTAATTTATACTTGTATGTCTTTTATTTTTAATTTTTTGGTCTATTTTTTAAATCCTGAATATTTAAACACTAGGGGGATCTGATTGTCCATGCAATATTAAGCAATTCTCTGACAACCTGTAATAGAAGAGTACTTAGTACAGGTCTTGTATTCTACAGTTTAAAGCTCTCATTGTCATAGTAATCAATCGCTGCCCGCAGATCATGCTCAGAGGGGCAGTGCCCACATTCTGCCATTCACCATCGACCCAGGTATCTGAAGAGTAAAATGCCCCAAAATATACATTGATGTCAGGAATGGGTTAACCATAAACTTAAGTCCCAATCTATTTTACTACCACTATAAAGATGTGCCTATCTCGTGATACACAGCAGATACATCTTATTCTTGTGTTACCTATGCCCACAATTGGCACAAAGCCTGGTAAGTTAAAATAAACACCAGCTGGAATCCGCCGGTCATCTAAATCTGTAACTAGATAATAACAATTTCAGACGTAACTGGAAATAATTCACAAATCACCCATTTCATAAACTTTCAATGGTATAACACGGAGCAGATCATTCTGTCCCAGACATATAAGTGCACTTCAAATCTGTTATTTTGTTTCAACATCCATAAAAAAAAAAACAAAGCTTTGGACAGTTCTAAGGTTTGGCTATTAAATCTCACATCAAAGACATGTCTGCCACCGATGAGCAGTGCAGGAGCGTTGTTCATGCTTGTATAACCTTTTGCCATCAAAGCACTTTACACGCTTTTATTCTATCACTTCATCCATTTTTTGACCTTGCCGTGTATCTCTTACTGGATAGGATATGGTAAGTTGCAAATGTTGCTGAATTCCCTGGGGTGGAGATGAGTTATAATAAAATGGAAGTCTGGAGAATTATTTTAACGTAGTGACCTGAACGGTCATGTAGAGTTTTAATGTGAATTACATAAGCTTATCTATTTATCTATCTATCTATCTATCTATCTATCTATCTATCTATCTATCTCATATCTATCTATCTATCTACCTATCTATCTATCTTCTATCTATCTATCTATCTATCTATCTATCTATCTATCTATAAGTTGTATCTCTTTTTTTCTGTCTACCTATTATTTATCTTTACTATATTTATCATTCTATGAACCTCATATCTATCTACCTGTCATTCAACTTTCATCTATCTATTTATCTACACATCCACATTCATCTTTTTATTTATGTTTATTTTTTGTTCTGTCTACCTATCATTTGTCATCCATTTTTCTTATATGTATCTCTTAATTTTATCTAATGTTTCATTTGTTCTCTCTATCTGTCCATGTATCAATGCTGTTTATTTATTTCTATCTATCTATCTATCTATCTATCTATCTATCTATCTATCTATCTCCTATCTATCTATTTATCTCTCCTATCTATCTATCTATCTATCTATCTATCTATCTATCTATCTATCTATCTATCTATCTCCTATCTATCTATTTATCTATCTCTCCTATCTATCTATCTATCTATCTATCTATCTATCTATCTCATATCTATCTATCTATCTACCTATCTATCTATCTTCTATCTATCTATCTATCTATCTATCTATCTATCTATCTATCTATCTATAAGTTGTATCTCTTTTTTTCTGTCTACCTATTATTTATCTTTACTATATTTATCATTCTATGAACCTCATATCTATCTACCTGTCATTCAACTTTCATCTATCTATTTATCTACACATCCACATTCATCTTTTTATTTATGTTTATTTTTTGTTCTGTCTACCTATCATTTGTCATCCATTTTTCTTATATGTATCTCTTAATTTTATCTAATGTTTCATTTGTTCTCTCTATCTGTCCATGTATCAATGCTGTTTATTTATTTCTATCTATCTATCTATCTATCTATCTATCTATCTATCTATCTATCTATCTATCTATCTCCTATCTATCTATTTATCTCTCCTATCTATCTATCTATCTATCTATCTATCTATCTATCTATCTATCTATCTATCTATCTATCTCCTATCTATCTATTTATCTATCTCTCCTATCTATCTATCTATCTATCTATCTATCTATCTATCTATCTCTCTATCTATCTACCTATTTATCTCCTATCTATCTATCTATCTATCTATCTATCTATCTATCTATCTATCTATCTATCTTTGCTTCGTTCAGAATCCCTATAAACAATCTTACCACACATAAGCGTAGTGTAGGAATAGATAAAGCAGACCTGTCAGCTTATTACACTGCCCTACAAACAGATCCATACTCCTAGCAGCTTAAACATCACAAAAGCCTATTACCTAAATTTTATGGGATTTGTGTAATAGGAGCACTGAAAGAATAAAGTGGACTATAGTCATGAGTCAGCTGATATATCAGGAGAACAAAATCTTTGCATTGACTGTCAATATCCTATGAAACCATTTACACATGTGTCCACCCATTAAATGAATCTAACTTTTTACACAAGTTTGCGTATAACAATGTTACAGTCTGTATACATGAGAAATAGCACCATATCTGAGTATATAATGTAAGAAAGCATGCAGGGTAAGAGAGTAACCCATAATCAGTGTATATCATATAGGAAAGTATGTGATGTAATAGAGTCCACCATTAAGAGAGTATATAATGCTAGAAAGTATCATTTGTAAGAGTATACAATGTGAGTGAATACACTATGTACAGAAGTACACCATATAGGAGATTATATAAATAAGAGAGTATGAGATATTGTACAATCTAGGAGATTATACCATGTAATATACTATAGCATGCAATGTACGAGAGTATATCATTTTAGAGACTGAGTCTATAATGTAAGAGAGAATACAATGTAAGAGAGTACTGTGCACTATGTATGAGAGAATACCATCTGAGACAAAGTACAAAGTAAGAGAGGACACACTATAAGAGAGTAGGACTTGTAAGACAGGCTACCATATTGGAGAGTATTTATTGTAAGAGAGTAGTCAGTGTAAGAGAGTAGAGATGAGCGAGTAGTACTTGATCAAGTAGGTATTCGATCGAATACTACGGTATTCCAAATACTTGTACTCGATCGAATACTACTAGCTGTTCGAATGGAAAAGTTCGATGCAGAACCAGCATTGATTGGCCGAATGCTATACAGTCGGCCAATCAACGCTGGTTCTTCTCCTACCTTTAGAAGTCTTCTCCGTACAGCTTCCCCGTGGCGTCTTCCGGCTCTGAATTCACTCTGCCAGGCATCATGCCTGGACAGAGCCGACTGCGCATGTCCGCTTGTAGTGCGGGCATGCACAGTCAGCTCTGCCCAGGCCCGATGCCTGGCAGAGTGAATTCAGAGCCGGTAGACGCCGCGAGGACGCTGCAAGGAGAAGACTGCTCGGAGGAATCAGCCCGACCCTCACTCGTGCACTTGGTAAGTATAATTTGATCGAACGTTGCCTACCCCTGAAACGAGCATTTTCCCCCCATAGACTATAATAGGGTTCGATATTCGATTCGAGTAGTCAAATATTGAGGGGCTACTTGAAATGAATATCGAACCTCGAACATTTTACTGTTTGCTCAGTCCACCAATATACAGAGTACAGTCTACCAATATACAGAAAGTATAGTCCACCATTATACAGATAGTACAGTCCACCAATATACAGAGAGTACAGTCCACCAATATACAGAGAGTACAGTCCACCAATATACAGAGAGTACAGTCCACCAATATACAGAGAGTACAGTCCACCAGTATACAGAGAGCACAGTCCACCAATATACAGAGAGTACAGTCATCCAATGTACAGAGTATAGTCCACCAATATACAGAGAGTACAGTCCACCAATATACAGAGAGTACAGTCCACTGATATACAGATAGTACAGTCCACCAATATACAGAGAGTACAGTCCACCAATATACAGAGAGTACAGTGCAGCGATATACAGAGAGTTCAGTCCACCAATATACCATTCAAGCCATTGTATAACATTTGAGCACCTGTAGCATATCGCATATTGAAGCTTTATGTTTTTCTTATGGCTTTTTCCAGCCTTACAAAATTATACTTCTTAAATAAGTGTTTGTTTTACAGACATCAATGAGAGTGAACATGAAGAAAAGAGAAATCAATTTGAGGATTGATTTTTTAGCCTCTCCAGTCAATTTGTGTAGTCCACCGGACAAAGTTTCCTATTTTCTAATGCGCTGCCAAACACTATCATCTTGGACAAGAACAGTTCCCTAATGATACCGGCATAGAGCAACATGTTCTAAAAAGCCAAAAATACTGGTGTGATATTGACAGGAAATAAACTCCTCTGCCTAGAACCAAGTGCAGGGGATAATATCTTTTATATCTGAGAATATAATTGGTGTGATGTATGACATGCAGAGTTAAGCCTGGTCATTTTACATGATATGATTTTCTTCTTATAGAAAAAAAAAAGTTACAAAATAATATCTTTCCCCACAGTATACCCTGCAAACAGTGAAAATTACAGAAACATGATAAGCCCTCTTCCTGGACCGATTTATCACGATTAGAGATGAGCGAGTAGTATTTGATCGAGTAGATATTCGATCAAATACTATGGTATTCAAAATACTCGTACTCGATTGAATACTACTCGCTATTCGAATGGAAAAATTCAATGCAGAACCAGCATTGATTTGCCGAATGCTATACAGTCGGCCAATCAACGCTGGTTCTTCTCCTACCTTTAGAAGTCTTCTCCGTGCAGCTTCCCCGCGGCGTCTTCCGGCTCTTCATTCACTCTGCCAGGCATCGGGCCTGGGCAGAGCGGACTGCGCATGCCTGCGCTACAAGAAAATGGCTGCTTTGACTGTACACTGCACGGAGAAGACTTCTCGGAGAATTCAGCCCAACCCTCACTCATGGACTTGGTAAGTTCAATTTGATCGAATGTTGCCTACCCCTGAAAAAAGCATTTTTCCCCCATAGAGTATAATAGGATTCGATATTCAATTTGAGTAGTCGAATATTGAGGGGCTACTCGAAATGAATATCGACTATTTAACTACTCGCTCATCTCTAATCACGATTAGATGTAGCACTAGAGAAATGGTCAACTACCTCTTTATGGATGTATGGTCCATACTACTCCTTAAAGCAGGGGTCTCAAACTCAACTCAGCATGTGGGCCGCAGAGCAAGATCCCAGCCAGTCGGCCGGCCACACCGTGGCAAATTTAGCTCCACCCACTTTTATGTTGACTCCGCCCATTTATTTTCCATGTGGCCCCCACACTGTATAATCCTCCTACAGTCACCCGTAAACTATATGATCCCCCTCCATCTTTCCCCCAGTTACATATACACCCTTCATCTGCCCCCAGATTCATGTCCCCTCCATCTCTGTCCCCAGATTCATGTCCTCCCCATCTCTGCCCCCAGATTCATGTCCCCCCATCTCTGCCGCCAGATTCATGTCCTCCCCATCTCTGCCCCCAGATCCATGTCCCCCCATCTCTGCCCCCTGATTCATGTCCCCACATCTCTGCCCCCAGATTCATGTCCCCCCATCTCTTCCCCCAGATTCATGTCCCCACATCTCTGCCCCAGATTCATGTCCCCCCATCTCTGCCCCCAGATTCATGTCCCCTCCATCTCTGTCCCCAGATTCATGTCCCCACATCTCTGCCCCCAGATTCATGTCCCCACATCTCTGCCCCCAGATTAATGTCCCCCCATCTCTGCCCCCAGATTCATGTCCCCCCATCTCTGCCCCCAGATTCATGTCCCCTCCATCTCTGCCCCCAGATTCATGTCCCCCATCTTGCTGACACACAGCCTGAACCTCCTATCCTGCTCACACACAGCCTGCATCCCCTCCTATCATACTCACACACTGCTTTCATCCACGTCCCACCCCTTGCTTACACTTGCTGTCTCCTCCCTCCATTTTACCTTCCAGTCTCCACTCACTGCAGCCTTCCCTTCCTGTGTAACTCGGCACTGTGCTGAATAGCTCCGCCCACACCAGAGTCCGATCACATGGTCCCGACGTCATCACAGGTCCTTTACCCCACTTGGATCTACCCTGCTGCAAAGGCAGTGCGGCTTCTCAGCGGCTAAAGCCATCGGAAATATATATTTTCCGATGGCTTTAGGCGACCCCTGTGTTTTGGTCGTTCGACCCCCGCCGGGGTCGCGACCCACAGGTTGAGAACCGCTGACATAGGACCTACACTGTATTATGCGTCGTAGGATGCTTGCCGCACAAAACTGTTTGCCGGGCCGCATGCGGCCCGCGGGCCGCGAGTTTGAGACCCCTGCCTTAAAGGTACATTTAATATTTTGCAAATATTATTGGTTAAAAGTGATACAATTCTTACCACTTTGTGCAGATCTATGGATTCTGTCCCATATTCCACTTGAAAAATGTGGAAAGAAAGTCCTGTTTCAGGTTGGAAACTGGATGGAAACCCATCAGTAACTTCTTTTTAAGAGGGAGAGCTTTCCAAATTTTGGGTCCCAAAGTGGACCCAAAGAACGAAACCTAAGTGCTAGTGTGAACCTAATCTAAGTGTCATCACTGGTACATATAAAATACTTAATCTGTGTGTAGTGTTGACCCAACGGCAAGTCAGATTTCCCACCAAGTGCAATGGCTTTATGGTACATGTACCATAGATTTGCATGAGGAAGTCTGCATTTTTGAGACCAGCTTTTCCATATAGAATGTTCACTATTTCTGGAAATGAGCGAATCGAAGCTGGTGAAATGGAATTCAATCCGAATTTCAGGAAATAATAAATTCACATCAAATTCGGATTTCCTCATGTTTTGTGGTAACGAATCACAGTTTTTCCTAAAATGGCTGCTGCATGTTAGGACATGATGCAAGGAACTCTGAGAACATGGGATCACTCACAATGCCATATATGCAACCAACCAGAAGCCAGTTAACCCTGTGATGTCACAGACTGTTAAATCTCTTGGCAACCACTCATGGCACTAGGAGCAGTGTAGTGCTATCGGAGCAGTGCTCTGACCCCCCCCGGTCAGAGCACTGCTCTGATAGCGGGTTTTAAACCCTTGAATGTTGCCGTCAAACATGACCACAGCATCCAAGGGGTTCCACCATGCTACATGTCCCCTTTGGCAACCCCTGCGGCGAGATTGTGGGGTGCTGATATGCATCTTCCGCAGCCCCCGATGACTCCAGGGCTGCTAGTAGCCCCCAGAACCTGGTTGAAGTGAGGAAGTCAACCTATGCATCTGCATAGACTGACTTCCTCTATAGACTGCAATACATGTGCATTGCAGTCTATAGTGCTGAACCAGTGATCAGTGCATCGCTGGTTCAGGTCCCCTAGTGGGGGACTAAAACCACAGCAAGGCACAGTGTTCTACACCACTATACAAGCTCTCTGCAGCCAGGAAATAGCTGGGGGGGAAGGGGGGTAACATAATTTGCTGTGAATTAATTTGGATCAAACCGAATCGTATCAGAAAATTCGGCAAAGCTTCCAAATTGAATTTTTGAAAAATTTTCTCATCTCTAAATATTTCCATGGATAACTTTTTTAATCCATAGTTTGATGCCAAAAATTTCTCACTAATGCAAAACCTTAGTGGATTTGAAGTGAATTTAAATATGGAACATGGATTAAATTCTCATCAAATCTGCAACATTAGAACAAACCCTTATTCTTGATTCTGTCATTGCAACAATAATCCTTACAATATGGTAACCAAAGGTGCTTGATGTAAAACATGAACCCTACACCCATCCCTCTCAATGGAGGAGACCTTGTCTTATCTAAGAGTATTGATAAAATAATACTCATGTACGTGCCTTTTAGATCTGGCTTGCAACACCAAAGATAACAAATTTCTGATGTCGGAAAACAGTAGTTTTTGAAGATACAAGGTAAATTTTAGTTCAACTAAAGAGATGAAAGCCGTAAAACCATATGAAATATGAACCACCTCCTCCTCAACACCTCTGGAGGAACTAGAAATCAACATGGGATTCAAGATAGGAAAACCTTGAATTAGTATGGAACAGTCAGCACCGAGTCGAAGAAGGATGTCAGGAGAACATGATAAGGTTTATATGACAGATAGTCAAAAATATATTTTATATCAACACTAATGGAAAGAGGAAAGGCAAGACAATGTACTGTACAGCTCATTTCATTTCTCTACAAGCCACAATGTACAAATACACAAAGAACTAGAAAGAGAAAAATATAACAAAGGCATTTCAAAGGGAAAGTTTCACTCCCCGGGTTTTATTCTGTTTTTTTTTAAGCCTTTTTTTCTTGGAACTTGAAATTTTGTTTGTGTTGTGTTTTACCATTATGGTAGGATTGAATGAAATTTAATGGAATGAATTATTCATTAGGCCCAGGGAACCTCTGTACTAAGTAAATTGTGTTCTTTGAAAATAAATTGTAGCTGTAGTTTTTTATGGTGATTGCAAAATCGCTCGCAATGTTATACAATACAGTATGGAAATAAAGCGATTCAAAATGGCCTTATGAAAATGTGGGATTTAAGCAGCGGGAGGGATCCTAATGGACACAGGTACGCAATGGAAGGTTTTTCAATAACAGACTTCAATTCTTCAAGTCGGTAAGTGAATATGTCAGGCATGTTCTTTTGGAGTTTAACTAAAAAGATAAAACAACCGTAGAAAAAGACTGCCAATAAAATAAATACATATAAAATTTAGGATAGGACTGTGCGATGCAGATCCATCAGAAAACAACAGGTGAAAAGATGATACCGATCCAATTTTTTTGTCTATTTCAGCTAAAAAAATGGACACCAGATGGACACTCAATGGACCCCATTATAGTCAATGGAGTCTCTGACTCTTCCTGTCCATTATTTTCAGGATCTACTGTTTTTTGCTCTTATGATCAATAGGAGGAAAGTTCTGATACCGTGTTTCCCCAAAAATAGGTCATCCTCTGAAAGTAAGGCATGGGGGAGGTTTTAGTTTAATTGCCTAATATAAGGCACCCCTGAAAATAAGGCATCCCCAAAAAACCATTACAGCTGGCTGAACACTGTGTGCGATGTTCTATGTGCACCGGAAAGTCGGCTGCTGCCTCTGCTGTGATACTGTAAGTTGTATCCACCATCCCTGTTATTGTGGGATGAGCTGGGAGATGCCCGCTGTGCATATACTGTGGGGGTTCACTCTCCCAGCTCATCCCACAGCACCTGGAACAGTGGATAGAACAGCAGAGGCAGCACACGGAGCACAGAGCACAGCGGTCAGTCATCGGCAATGCCCATGAAGTGAGGCTCTCCGGTGCAACTGCCGAAAGCCTCACTAAATCCTGCACACCACTTCCGATACCGTGATCAACAGCAGCACCAGCGCTGCTACGAAGATGGGGAAGGTAAGTAGCATACCTCCCCCCCTCCCCTAACCTCCTGTATGTCTTATGGAGAGGGTTGTCTCTCCAGCTGGATCTACGGGACCCAAGCTCTTTCAGCAGCGCTCATAACCATCCCTCCGATTTATTTACAAGATAGACTCTGGATCCATCAGAACGCTACTATTGGGATTTATACCTTTCTCCATAACTTCCTGTACCTGTTCTTCTGGGCCTGAGGAAGGCTTAAGCAGCCTCAATTGTGACTAATTTGTACTCTACAATCCTCCTTGCACCACCTTGCACTAATAAATACGTTTTGGACAACACTATTATCTCCAGTGGGATCTATCCGTATAATATTGAACTCAAGGCTTGGGACCCTGTTCCACGGACTTACCCAAAGGTGCATGCCACACCCTTTCACTGATCCGGTAAGTTAGTATATCTATCGAAAGGGTTTGTCCACCAGTTTTTTTTTTTTTTATAGCCTATCCTTTGGACTTCAATGTGTCTTCATTAAGCAGGCCTGGTCACTATACAAAACACAGATCTGCTTCTTACTCCATTCCCTTTATAGCACGGAGACTGCACATACCCCCAAGCAGCCAACATCAGTTGTCAGTGTGAATAACCTATCCCTATCTGCCAAGAAAGGGAGACTTAACATCTTTAAGAAAATTTCCATTGGCATATGTTATGGCTATAATATTGTTATCCGAGGATAAGAAATTCAGAACTAACAATGTGACTAGTAGAAAGTTAGGAGTGACTAAGAAGAGTGGTAAGGTCCATTCAAGAACATTTAAGATGGTTGAATTAATGGCTGCCAAACCTGCTGATTTCGGTGGAACCATGTAATGTGTGAGATTGTATCATTCTTCTTCCAGGTGGCGAATGTTGGGCTAAAGAAAGATCTCTTTGTTCACAAGGAAGGTAGCATGCTTCCAGAGGTGCCTGGTAGTGACCGTTTCTTGCCTCTCCCCATTCAGAATACATACATGGTTGGCTAGTCCAGGAGTACATAATGGACAAGGATAGGATGGCAGGTAGCTGTTATCCTTACAACCATTCACCTATGTTTATAATTGAAGCCTTAGCTTAGCTACTTTGTAAGTAACAGAATATGGCCTCTATCATGTCCCCACCCAAAATGTGGAGCCATCTTCTTTGGACTGGACTGCATATCAACCATGGATAGGAAGAGAATTGACAGGCTGGTTAGAAGGGCCAGCTCTGTCCTGAGGAGCCCCCTGGACATAGTACGGGTGGTGGGTGACAGAAGGAAACTGTCCGTATTGAGCTCCATGCTGGGGAACAACTCCCACCCCATGTATGAGACCATGATAGCACTGGGCAGTACCGACTGCTTCAGGAGCTATTGGAGGTCCTTCTTCCCAACAGCAGTCAGGCTGTATAATAAAGACTGAGCTAAGTGAAGATCATTCCATACAGAGAACTGAAGATCCTTTAAATTGTGATATTCCTCCTTCTACTTTTTACCTCTACCGTTATCTTTTTATCTGCACCTACTGTCACTGTAATGCCTCTATTATCCATGCTGCTGTAACACATTGAGTTTCCCCATGGTGGGAGTATTAAAGGATTATCTTATTTTATCTCATCTTAATTTTGGACCAATTTTCTTTACAATGTATCTTCAGTTTATTGAAGTATGTGGAAATGTTTCTGTATAACTCTCTTAAAATTTTGCCACCACATTTCAATCGGGTTGTGGTCTGGACACTGACTGGGTCACTTCAACATTATTGTACATGGGATGATTGTCCTGTTGCATGACCCAGTTGCAGTCAAGCTTTAGCTGGTGGGTAACTCACACATTTGACTCTAGCATACTTTGGTAGACTGAGGAGTTAAAGGTTTACTTACTGACTGCAAGGTGCCCAGGTCCCGTGGCTGCAAAAAACCCCAAAACAAACTAGATTATCACTGCTCCTCCAACATATTTCACCAAATTTTTAAGCTAATCTTGAGATTTCAGGATCGGTTTTAAAATCCGATTCCCGATCTTTTTCCAGACGATCCCGATAGTGAAATTTGCTCAATTGCCGATCGGAATCCGATCTTTCCCGAACCCGATTGCTCAACCCTAATTGTATATTATATATACAGTAGGGTAGAGCCGATCTTGAGATTTCAAAATCCGATTTTTTGATTATTTTCCAGTCGATCCCGATCGCAATTGTGAAATTTGATCGATTGCCGATTGGTATCCGAACTTTCCCGATCCCGATCGCTCAACCCTAGTGGTGCCTCATGGGCAAATATCTCCATTTTGGTCTAATCTGTCACAAAAACATTCTTCCAGATATCTTCTGGTTTGTTCAATGCAACTTTGAAAGCTTAGGCTGTAGCCATCTCAAGAAGAGGCTTTCTCCTGACAACCCTTCTACAAAAGCCACATTGTTTGGTCTCTTAGTAATTGTACTATATGAACTTGTAAGATCTAAGATCATTGCTGATAGCTTTCCTCCCTGGCATAGTGTTGATACACCTGAATGCTCCAGACCAACACCAAGAAAAAAAAAGTCATTGAATTAACCTCTCTGTATTATAAATTGATCTATGCTTCTCATAAAAAATGAGCTTCTTAGCATACATTTTAATAAAAATCTCATCTAATCTTATCTAAAGTAAATGGACGGCCATTCCAAGAGAGCCAACATTTAAACATATATGTTTAAGGGTATATATTACTTCCAAGTAGGGTTGAGTGATCGTGTTCGGAAAAAAATCTAATTCTGATCGGCGATCAAGAAAAATTCACAATCGCGATCGGAATCCCGAACACGATCTTTTTAGGTGGGATCGAGATTGGTACTATTTCCCACAATGCTTTGCTTAGCCTTCACACTGAGTATATAGTGTATATTCAGTGTGAAGGCTCCGCTGCGGACACATAGGAATGAATGGAAGCAGCCGACACACAGCCTTAACCCTCTGCGCGCCGGCACCTCCATTCATTCTAATGGAAGACTAAACTAACATCTCTAGTAGCTACTTACCTCCAGAGATGGCTGCTCCGGTGTTCTTCGCCTCGCTGGCCCTCCACGCTGCTCTTCTCGCCTCGCTGCCCTGCCTCCCAGGTTAGTGTTTAAAGAGCTAGGAAGGTGGGGCTTGTGGCTTAGGAGAGTGTGGATGGGTACAGGGCGGGGAGACGTGACGTCTCCCCTCCCCGTACCTGCCCACACTCTCTTAACCCGCCCACACTCTCCTAACCTGGGAGGCAGGGGGCAGTGAGGCGAGAAGAGCAGCGTGGAGCAGCAGCGAGGCGAAGAAGAACACTGAAGCAGCCATCTCTGCAGGTAAGTGGACACCAGGGGGGACTAAGTAGACAGAGGATTAAAAAAAAACCTGGCTACTTAGTGATTCATTGCACAGCATGGATTCTAACAATTAAAGTGTTCAATTGTTAGATTCCATGCTTTTTAGTGAATAGGATTGATTTAAAAATCTGATCTCCGATTAATAAAAAAAAATCCCACTGACTTGCATTGGGATCGGAATTGGGATCGAGATCGGGTTTGAATGAAAAATGATCGGAAATCGGATTTTAAAATCGATCCTGAAAAGTCAAGATCGGCTCAACCCTACTTCCAAGGTTATTAATATACAATAAAGAGAGATACAGAAGAAATGGCTTAGAGGGAAAGCAGACAGCGGAATAGTATGAGCAAGCAGATGGATAACCAGATAACCAAAATACTTTTTTTTTTTTTATAAATCCAAGATGGCTGATTATGGCTTCAACTTGTTTGCTCTTTCCTGACAGACCTGTGGGATTTTCTTTCATCTAAGGTCAAGAACGGGATGAGGTCTATTAAAATATCTTAATCACATTATCTAAGGGAAGATTCAATTCAACTCATTTAAGCTGTGAGGTTGACATACAGTTCTATATTCTATATGTATCCATATACAATAAATTGACACATTGAGCTGAGGTTCTGCAGCTGTAACAAAGAGAGATTTTTATTCTCTCATCTCCTTGGAAGCTTTTTTTCTCAGTGAATGCTGAGGTTTTATATCAGTACAGTATAATATACAGTTACTATTCTTTTTAAGCCTGAGATATACATTTTCTTCAAATAGTGAGAAGAATAACATTTTATTGGATCTTTTCAGAAGATGATTGTCATTTGTTTCAATTCTCAAGCAAACCAGTTGTAGGATTTTTTTGTTTTAAAGCAGCAATATCTCTCCTAGTTCTCAGGATGGATATAAATATTTCATGGAGTATGTTACTATGTCACCGGGAAAATTGACTCTCATCACAGTTATGCTCTATACTCAGATATTTTCAGCGACAAGTGGAAAAAATACAGTTTAACAATGTAAAAACTAAAAAAATATATATTCAAAATGACAGTACAGCAAATTATTTTACATTTTAATTCAAGTGCAATTGTATGTTATGTTTTTTATGTAAAGTATAATATAAAATGTATTATTATATTAAAAAGTATCCATCAAGAATTGAAACGCTCCCTGACACTTTCTCAGTGACTGACATCACTGACAGTGACTGACAGTCAGGTGGACTCTGTAACCCTATCTGAGAGGATATGATATATACTGTATGTTGTTATGATTTGGAGCAGGTTTCTGAGTCAATAAGCAAAGTAATCCCTAACAGGACTCCTATGAGGAAAAGTCCAGCCTCCCCCACCCACAGAGTGCACACAGAAAGATGTGATTCATTCTCTATGGTAAAGGTTCTTAACTTTCACTTTTTGACCTAGGAGACCCACCAAGATTTATTGACCCATCATATATGATGTCCTACTACATACAATACAATAAATTCATAGATGATTATTAATAGAGATGAGTGAGTAGTACTCGATTGAGTAGGTATTTGATTGAATACTATGGTATTCGAAATACTCATACTCAATCGAGTACCACTCTATATTCGAATGGAAAAGTTCGATGCAGAACCAGCATTGATTGGCCGAATGCTATACAGTCGGTCAATCAACACTAGTTCTTCTCCTACCTTTAGAAGTCTTCTCCATGCAGCTTCCCCGCGGCGTCTTCCGGCTCTTCATTCACTCTGCCAGGCATCGGGCCTGGGCAGAGCCGACTGCGCATGCCCGCTTGTAGTGTGGGCATGCGCAGTCGGCTCTGCTCAGGCCCGATGCCTGGCAGAGTGAATGAAGAGCTGGAAGATTCCGCGGGGACGCTGCATGGAGAAAACTGCATGGAGGATCCAGTCTGCCCCTCACTCGTGGACTTGGTAAGTATAATTTGATCGAACGTTGCCTACCCCTGAAACGAGCATTTTCCCCCCATAGACTATAATAGGGTTTGATATTTGATTCAAGTAGTCAAATATTGAGGGGCTACTCGAAACGAATCTCAAATCTCGAACATTTTACTGTTCGCTCATCTCTAGTTCTTAACTTTCACTTTTTCACCTAGGAGACCTACCAAGATTTGGTGACTCCCCTTATTTGATGTCCAACTACATACAATACAATAAACTCATAGATGATTATTAACAGAGTGAGAAGACGCATGGTTTTTGAGGCGTTCTGAATACAAATAATCATACAAGCTTGCAATCACTCTAGTACTCAGCCATTAATTGGGGCACTGGATCATACCAGGATCTTTCCTGTACCCTGGTGGCAGTGGATGCTAGGGTAATATTCAGTAGGGGATTTGTGTTACGTTTACGGATTTTTTTATCATGTCTTTCTCCAAATCTTAAAAAAAATTACCGATGTTGTGAAAGTTCATTTTACATCTGTCACATTAGCAACACTGTCATAATATGTGATTTTTTTCAATGATTTCGGTTGTCCTTCTGTGCTGCCAAAAGTCAGATTAAATATTGCCTCATCTGTATATATCATAGAAACGGCATCTCTGCCTATATAATTTCTTACTCTCATATAGGGAAGCTGAAATCATTTGATTTAGTTTTGGTTAAGATCTCATTAACATCCTACATGGAATTTTAACTCCAAAGAGGTAAGTAGCAACTCCTTCACTGCTACAAAGAGCTCAATTGCATATGGACAAAAACAGCAATCTATCTGCAGGAGCTCAGTTGATATGTTGGATTCTAGTGACAGAATCCATTGAAAGATAATCTCCAAGCCATTCTACAATATTTTACAATGTCTCTTCAATTAATGTCTGTTACAGTCAGCAGGATATATAAAAAAAAATAAATAAATAATATCCTGCGGAGCCCAACTGGACTTCTGAACCCCAGGGCACTCTGGTGTGAACAAGGCCTGCTACACCACCAACTGAGTACTTCTCTGATAGCTTCTCAGAGAAAGCTCTTGTAGTTCAGAGCAGCCGCTAATGAATTATAAAGTCTCGCAGTTACTACACTGCAAGACAAACACAAACTTGATTGTGTGCTCTCAGTAGCTTACTGGACCGCACCCACCACAGCCATCTGCTGTGGAGTACCACAGGTAGCAGCCTGCCTAAGGTAGGAGATTCCACAATACTAACTAAAGGAGAGGTTCCCACAACTCTAACTAAGGCAATGGTTTCTCACAATTTTAACCAAAAGGGTGGAGATTCACTCTACCTACCTAACTAGGGCAGCTAGCTGCAAAACTAGTGTCTTGCACGAACATGCACTTGCATTTGAGGCTAGCGCACCAGACGGCCCAAACCTGCCTCCTTAAATGGAGAGAAGGCCTGATGAGCAAGCCCAGGGGCCCAAAGTCAGGTGCCGATAGGCTAACACCACTGTCAATCAGCAGATCGACCATGCCCATTGGCTGAAAGGGAATTAACCCCATGCATGCTGGACTGAGCAGTTACAGCGGAACAGGCTGCGATCCTAATACTTTGGCCGCACCTGCCGCACAGTCTTAACAATGTCTTAGACAATTGTTTAAACATCTAGTATGTGTAATAAGCCACCCAGAAACTGAAATATGGCAATAACATACTTGTTGCCGGACCTCAGTGTTACATGTAAGAGTATCGTTTTGCTAGTACTTGTCCAGACTATATAGCTCATTATTCACATTAAACTCTTAAGACTTCTAAAGATGCCCAAAGGAAGGCAGCCACAGTCAAAATGATCTCACTGAATTATTGACTGTGCTGTAATGCACATTGTATTTTAAGCTATTTGAAAATTCATGGCTTCCTCCGTTTTTGGAAGGATACAATTTGACCAATTCCCCAAAATAACATTGAAAATCCCCTGCAGACCCAACAGACTTATTTCCCAGCTTAGTATGTCTCATCTGTTCCATCATAAAACCATTTTCTGATTAGCAAATAACATTTACTGCAGGGTGAAGCAGCAAATTGAAGAGAAATCTGTAAATTAATCATGATTATTTGAAACAAAGACGTAAATTATAGAGGAGCCAAAGTGGGTTTCTTAATTTACATTTACCAAAAACATGGCAAACCTCCCAAATTAAACTCCACTGTTTATGCAGTTAAAGAATGCTTTAGCGGTAGCATCTTATTTATTTTGCATCCACACAATGGATGAAATCCCATTTGCACTTAGAAATGCGCACTTTGCCAACATTGGCGGCCAAGCCAAGGTTCTCCTCTATGTTAATAACAAATTGAATGCGTTTTTGCAAAACAAACATTGAATTAGATTTTCTTTTTAGATAATTTAACATGCATTTTCAAAGATTAATTTTAATGGGAATAAAATGGCAAGACTTGAACTGGCAACTTTTTTGAAATTCCGCCGTCGATGTTGATGATTATTACGTAATGCACTAAAAAACATGATCTAGAATTTGCAGATAATACAAATGAAAACTTTGAAACAAAAATAAAACAAGTCTCAATTGATAGATACAAAAATGATGGAAAATTACAAAATAATGCTGGATGTTTTCAATATGTAATCAAAATAGCAAAAGAATTGGCAGACATGGCTATGGATGACATTTTTCATCCAAAAACCCACTAAAAGCATCTGTAGAAATGGAATTTTATTGGCCATTTTTGTTAGCATTGAATTTTGATGGCGCAAGCGTCCAAGAAGTGTTGATCATGTTACATTCAATTCTGTTTGCTGGTGACAATAGACATATCGTAATCTTCGCCATGAAAGTATCCTTTCATTCTGAAAGATTGATATGGTGTACTTAATGAGGTTACTTAAACTGTGCTGCTTTCTTAATACACCTTGCCCCCCATTCTTCATCAGCTGCTCCCCTCTGCCAAACCCTTCACTGGTTGCTCGTTGTCCAATTAATAGAGTTACTAAGTTACTAACACTGACATACATAGCCATCCACAACATGTCCCCTCCATATATCTCTGAACTCATCTCCCACTACCTGCCCACACGTAACCTCAGATCCTCCAATTACCTCCTACTCCGCTCTGCTCTCATCCGCTCCTCACACAACCGTCTCCAAGATTTCTCTCGTGCATCCCCCATACTCTAGAACTCCTTACCAAGACACATAAGACTGACCCCCACAATCACAGGATTCAAGAAGGACCTGAAGACTCACCTATTCAGGAAGGCCTACAACCTCCAATAACACTATCACCGCACTGCCATCTGTACAGTCTCCCCCTCTCCTTCTGTCTCTACCCCCCTTCCCTCATAGATTGTAAGCCCTCGCGGGCAGGGCCCTCTACCCCACTGTGCAAGTCATTGTTAGTATTATATTTGTTTGTATACTTTGTGTACCATATGTACACCCTCAAATGTAAAGGACTATGAAATTAATATAATAATGTAAAGCACCATTGGATTAATATGATAATGTCCAGATAATAATAATAATAATAATAATAATAATAATAATAATAATAATCACACAAAAACATCACATGTTCTCAGTTGTCTTGTGTCTCACACCATAGTTCAGTCCTGCTGCTCCGGTGATGTCTTCCAGCAGAAGCCCCACGCCGCACTATAAAGTCCCTTTCCTTAGGCCTCTGATTGGTCTCAGCAGTCATGTGACCGCTAAGGCCAATCAAAGGCCTTAGCGACTTAAGGAAAGGACAGGGGACATCACAGTAACATAACGTGCCCTTTGCTGAGGCTGCTGATTGGCCTTAGCAGTCCCATGTGACAGAGACTTCCACTGGAAGAAAACACCAGAGCAGCAGGACTGGACCATGAAGGAAGACACCAGAGCACCGGGGACAGGTTAGTATGTTTTACTTTTTTTTAACCTTCTCCAGCCTAATATAAAAAATGATTATTCTGGACAACCCCTTTGCATTCTACAGGTAGGAAGGCATTTTTAACAGGGGTGACCAAATATTGCTCACTCTTGATGCCAAAACTATTGTAAGGATATGCAATTAAGCAAATTGATTCATTTTATTTTAATTCCAGGCTGGTGTCAGGAGAGAAAATGCAGTTTCATTCGACCACTCATGAGACCCAGTAACCACCATATTCTGATTGAGGAGACTATGATAGAAAAAAGGGAGAATCATTCTTATGTAAAACATAATGTAATACTTTGGTTGGAAATATCCTGTGTGCTTTCAGATATTCCTGTCTTTTAATTAAAGTTGGAAATGAATATTTACTTATGTAAACAATTATCCAACATAGCGTAATAGAGGAGGTTGAAGAAGACACAGACCCATCAAGTTCAACTAATTACCCTACATTGGTGATTCAGAGAAAGGCAAAAAAAACAAAAAAAAACATAAGGCTGGTGAAAATGTCCCCAAGTAAAAACTCCCAATCAACTTGTCATCTCCAAAACCTAATACCCATAACTGGTAATATTTTTTCTCATAACTAGAAAGCCATCCAGGACCCTCTTGTCCTTGTACAATGAGTCTAACATCACAAGATGAGTTCCATGTACAAGGAAACTCAATCCAGGCCATAAATTTCACACAAGGCTCATACAGTCCAATATGTTCTTCGGTGGTCCAAAGATGACATCACAAACCCACCACTATTTCCCATGTGGTGATCACAATGTACTTTTTTTTTTTCGTATCAGTATGTCTTTGTAGAATGGGAGGAAATCCACGCGAACACGGGGAGAACATACAAACTCCCTGTAGGTGTTGTTCCTGGCAGGATTTGAACCCAGGACTAGAGCACTGCAAGGCTAACGACTGGGCCACCATGTTGCTCCTTGTCTGATTTTTTTTTTACCTTTCTGTTTCCATTTTCACTGATAATGTGCATTCTTGTAAATGGAATCCTGTTTTCCTTTATTGTTTCTTTCCAATCTTAATAATAGAAACAATTTATCAGTTTATTGTTGCAACTTTCACTTCAATAAAACTAGTCAGAAACCTGCTGTTTTTGTTTTTGTGCAAACTTTTCATTTCCTTTGCCCATTTCTTTTACAACCAGATTACGATATTTGAGAACATACAGAAGTTCCTTCTTGGAAATAAGACATTGTCCCTATGATTGACAGATCATGAAAACTAGAAGTACTGTACTCTCTAGCGCGATAGAAAAGAGAAAGAAGGAGACCCCTCCTAGACTACAGGATGTTCGTTACAAGGAATTGGCCTACAAGGAACTGTTCGAGAAGGTTCATGTAAGTTAAAAATGCTGGAAGAATCTCTTTTCATTATACAGTGTAGTGAATATAGGAAGGGCAAGATCCTCGCAGTTATTAGTCTGCCTGTTAAATCAAACTGAAACCACCTGAAGAATGAATGACACCGTATACTACTTGTGCAACCAGGGAGACCATTAACTTGCAAATCTGGAGCAACCTATGAAATATGTTCTTTTGATGTCGGAAGAAATCTGGAGATCTGTTTGTTTTATTATCTATGACTTAGTTGCTTGAGGTCTTATGACATATATATAAAGTTGCTCAAGAATGAAAGGCCCATCCTGTGCACTAATGATCAGATAGATTTCTATAAAGGGTCCACCAAGAGAAGACTCATTTTTCATGTTCTATATCTGGATGCAGCTAATGTCAAATGGATGAGAATGTTCAACCGTAATTTCTGATCTTATTTCTAGATTTAGAAAAAAAAATACAATCCTTTAATTAAAAAAAATAAGAAAAAGACTATTTCAATTTATTTTTTTTCTTTAGAATGCTCATTGGCAAAATGTCTTCTTTGTACATGTATTTTTGGAATAATTTGTCTTTTTTTTTTTCATGCAATGTTCTGGTATTGGATGGTCGCATGGAAAGACTGCACATAAGAATGTTTCTCTAAAAGTCCTATGTTCATGCTCTACCATGGTGGATGTGTCCTATTACATACTGTTCTTGTTACTGATACAATGTGCATTATAGGATGTTGTGTGTTAAAAAGAACACAAAAAGAAAATCCCCTATTAAAATGTAACTTTTAATAATATCCATAAAAACGTAAATCCCCTTGGTAAAAAGATATAGTGTTGTAAGGTAACTAGGGAATTTTGAGTATCGGTGGGAGCTAACTAAGGGGTACAGGATAAGTGGGACTGATCCCTCCAAACAATCCTATAATCACCACTATTCCTACACCAATGTTAGTGCCCCTCTATGATAATAAGTTTGCTCCTATGAAATTCCTGTCCTTACAGACACTAAATGTAGATACAAGCCATATAGCTACATAGATAGACAGCCAGTGAGTTAGGTCCTAAAGCCTCAGCTGATAAAGCCCTGTTCAGTCAATCCATAGGAACAGGGCTGCTAGACATATACACCCTCACTGAGTAACACCCTATAAACTCAACATTTAACCTCAACGCGTTTCATTGCACCATTCATCAGGAGGTAGGTATGCGATTCGATAGATGTGCGGTAAAAACCGCAGTTCACGGGACCATGAGGGTTGGCCCCGTTACTTAAAGGATTGACACTGTCCTCTGCTACACCTCCGCTCTAAATAGACCGAGCCTGGAGGTCCCGCCTCTGCTGGCTCCGCCCCCCCTCCCCGCAATCCAATCCCTGAGTGCGAGGAGACCAGCCTACAAGGGGGGCGTGCCCAAGGTGCGGAGTTGGCTGAGATACAGATCTCACGCATGCGCGAGTTCTTAATAAAACACTAACTGTTTCTTCAACCCGTACCAAGGTAAGTATAGTGCGGGCGATGCGTGCGCTATCAGAATATAGACACAATCCTACCGGAATGCGATGCTCAACCCTACAGCCAGTGGGCTCATTAATCACACTATCCAGCTGAAAGGGACGGAATCTGCCACCTTTTAACGGATACACTCGCCGACTACAGTGTAAATAAATAATCAATCGGAGAGGGGGCTAATCCATGTATGGGTCACAGGACAGTGATCCCAGTCCAGAATTTCTGACCTATATATGGTCTTGTGCCCATGTAACAGCATCAAGTCAATTAGATTGCTGGACCCGATATTCTCAACACTCATTTACTCGAGATTAACCTCTTCGTTCCCCTATGTAAGTGATTCAACTGTTAACCATGGCAAGTATCCATTGTAGGGATCTAATACCCTTTTACAAGAATTAGAGATCAGCTGCATAATGTGATACACACATATGTAGATTACACATCCTTCATAGGACCATGAATGATTTATGTTGGAAAAAACAAAGAATATGTTCATAACTACAAACATTCACCTGTCAAATTACCACGTCTACCCTACCACATGGTGACCAAATGGCTTCCACAACTCCGGTATCACAAGACACCGTGGAGAAATGATGACTGCACACGCGTGCACTGAGACACCGAAAAGTGGTTCATAAAAAGGGCAAAAAAGAAATGGATTCATTAAGGCCATTGGGTCTAACAGATTTGAAACGGAAAATCCATTGTGTCTCTTTTCGCAAAATTAGACCCTCCCAATCACCGCGTCTATTAGATCTGGGGACCCTTTCTATCCCCTGAAACTTAATGGCGAAAGGATCTCCTGTGTTATGTGCCCAGATATGGTTCGCCACAGGAGTATCACGCCGATGTACAATATCTCCTACATGATCTAATATACGTCGGCGGAACTCCCGCTTCGTCTTACCGACGTAGTTGATATTGCATGAACATGTGGTTGCGTAAATAATACCTTCGCTACGACAATTGATGAATTGGCGGGTCTTGTATGTTTTTCCTGTAGTGTGCGCTAACACCTCCGTGCCCTTCTTGACATAGGCGCAAGCCCTGCAAGATCCACACTTATAGGTCCCTACTGTGCGGATTCTTGTCATCCATGTTTCTTCCACTGGATTCGGGGGAAGATGACTATTGGTGACCAAGTCCCCTACATTACGGCCTCTCCTGAATGTAATGGACGGATAAGATGTAATAATTCTCCTAGTATCTTCATCTTGTAGGAGAATTCCCCAGTAAGTGTTGAAAATATGATTTATTTCCTGGGTATATTTATTATACGTTCCTATTAGGCGTGTGACCTGTCTGTCCTCCCCCCTCGCTCTTGGAGACAATAAAGTTTCCCTAGGAGTGCATCTCGCCGCTTCCCTAGACTGTTGTAATATATTCTTTGGGTAGCCCCTGGCTGTGAATCTCTGCATTAGGGATTCACTGTGTCTCTCAAATTCTTCCATAGACGAGCAATTCCTCCGCACCCTTAGGAATTGCCCCTTCGGAATGCCTCTCTTTAGAGCTAAGGGATGATGACTGTTCCAGGCTAGTAGAGAGTTGGTAGCAGTGTCTTTTCTGAACAAACTGGTCTCTAGTGTCCCCTGATCTGTGATAGTGATAGTGACGTCTAAGAATGGTATTTGTTTGTCATTAATCATTGAGGTAAAGCGAAGATTCAGGTTATTGACATTTAGATGTTCAACGAACTGGTGAAATAGTTCTTGACTGCCAGACCATATAATCATGACGTCATCAATGTAACGGAGCCATAATACAATGGCTCCGCCCATTGTTCACATTCATCACTGAAAACTACAGTCTCCTCCCAGTAACCAAGATAAAGATTCGCATAAGTTGGTGCGGCGGGGCACCCCATCGCGGTGCCCCGCCGCTGATGGTAAACCTTGCCGTTAAACAAAAAGATATTATGGGAGAGAATGAAACGCAATAGTTCCAGTATGAAATTATCATGGTCCCTGAAGCGTGACCCCCGGGTCCCCAGGAAGCGCTCCACAGCCCCACACCCCAAATCATGGGGGATGGAGCTGTAGAGCGCCTCCACATCCAGCGATGCCAGGACAACCCCAGATGGTATCTGGATGCCCTCCAAGTGGCAGAGGACATCCATCGTGTCCCGGACATAGGAGGGAAGCGCCAGAACGAATGGAGGCAAGACCTCATCAATATATTCGCTCGCGCCTTGTGTCAACCCCCCTATGCCCGAGACAATGGGGCGGCCTCTTAGTGGCGGATACCCTTTGTGGATTTTGGGTAGGATGTAAAACGTGGGGACCCGGGGGCAGCTGGGCAACATATATTGCCATTCGCTATTGGTGATAAGTCCATTCGCCTTTGCCCGGTTCAAGATGTCAGTTAATTCAGTGCAAAAGCTTTCGGTTGGGTCAGCAGGAAGCACTGCGTATGCATCTGTGTCAGCCAAAATATATGTACAAATATCGATATAATGGTTTCTGTCTAAAACGACCAAATTCCCCCCTTTATCCGCTGCTTTAATTATCACGGATTTATCCGCCTCCAAAGATTGTAGTGCTCGGATTTCAGCCTTGGGTAGATTGTCTCGCTTAAAACCCAGATTCTGTGACAATTTCTCCAAGCCGTCAAGTACTAATTTTTCGAAGACGTCTATTATTTTTGTATCGCAGGGAGGGGGATAAGACCCCTGGGCACCCCAATAGTGTTGGAAGTGGGGGAGCTGTGGGTTTTTTTTTAGGCCAAACCCCATCAATCACGAGCTATCTTTTGAGAACCAGAGCAGACCCAGCACCCCAATAATCAAACCCAAGGATTTGCATTCATCAAAAGACTCACTACAGATCATTAATTTATCAAACCGTGCATTGAGTGAAAGCGAAGAGAGGGTATTGTCCAGGGGCCTGTCATTCGTCCCCAGTGTCAGTTTCAATCATTTTGACTGGGTCAAAGATACAATGTTATTTACAAGGAAGCTTAGGTGGTCAAAATATATGAGTATAATGGAACGCGCCCAAGCCCGGGATATGGGAGTAGAACCATCAGACCTGGCAGGTATTAGAACCCTAGAGAGCCTTCAACTTGAGGGACTGGGCGAATCTGAACCATTAAAGTTAACAAATTTGCGACCGAAAAACAAAAAAAATCCCCCTCCCTGCGATACAAAAATAATAGACGTCTTCGAAAAATTAGTACTTGACAGCTTGGAGAAATTGTCCATTCGTTCTGGCGCTTCCCTCCTATGTCCGGGACACGATGGATGTCCTCCGCCACTTGGAGGGCATCCAGATACCATCTGGGGCGGTCCTGGCATCGCTGGATGTGGAGGCGCTCTACAGCTCCATCCCCCATGATTTGGGGTGTGGGGCTGTGGAGCGCTTCCTGGGGACCCGGGGGTCACGCTTCAGGGACCATGATAATTTCATACTGGAACTATTGCATTTCATTCTCTCCCATAATATCTTTTTGTTTAACGGCAAGGTTTACCATCAGCGGTGGGGCCCCGCCGCACCAACTTATGCGAATCTTTATCTTGGTTACTGGGAGGAGACTGTAGTTTTCAGTGATGAATGTGAACAATGGGCGGAGCCATTGTATTATGGCTCCGTTACATTGATGACGTCATGATTATATGGTCTGGCAGTCAAGAACTATTTCACCAGTTCGTTGAACATCTAAATGTCAATAACCTGAATCTTCGCTTTACCTCAATGATTAATGACAAACAAATACCATTCTTAGACGTCACTATCACTATCACAGATCAGGGGACACTAGAGACCAGTTTGTTCAGAAAAGACACTGCTACCAACTCTCTACTAGCCTGGAACAGTCATCATCCCTTAGCTCTAAAGAGAGGCATTCCGAAGGGGCAATTCCTAAGGGTGCGGAGGAATTGCTCGTCTATGGAAGAATTTGAGAGACACAGTGAATCCCTAATGCAGAGATTCACAGCCAGGGGCTACCCAAAGAATATATTACAACAGTCTAGGGAAGCGGCGAGATGCACTCCTAGGGAAACTTTATTGTCTCCAAGAGCGAGGGGGGAGGACAGACAGGTCACACGCCTAATAGGAACGTATAATAAATATACCCAGGAAATAAATCATATTTTCAACACTTACTGGGGAATTCTCCTACAAGATGAAGATACTAGGAGAATTATTACATCTTATCCGTCCATTACATTCAGGAGAGGCCGTAATGTAGGGGACTTGGTCACCAATAGTCATCTTCCCCCGAATCCAGTGGAAGAAACATGGATGACAAGAATCCGCACAGTAGGGACCTATAAGTGTGGATCTTGCAGGGCTTGCGCCTATGTCAAGAAGGGCACGGAGGTGTTAGCGCACACTACAGGAAAAACATACAAGACCCGCCAATTCATCAATTGTCGTAGCGAAGGTATTATTTACGCAACCACATGTTCATGCAATATCAACTACGTCGGTAAGACGAAGCGGGAGTTCCGCCGACGTATATTAGATCATGTAGGAGATATTGTACATCGGCGTGATACTCCTGTGGCGAACCATATCTGGGCACATCACACAGGAGATCCTTTCGCCATTAAGTTTCAGGGGATAGAAAGGGTCCCCAGATCTAATAGACGCGGTGATTGGGAGGGTCTAATTTTGCGAAAAGAGACACAATGGATTTTCCGTTTCAAATCTGTTAGACCCAATGGCCTTAATGAATCCATTTCTTTTTTGCCCTTTTTATGAACCACTTTTCGGTGTCTCAGTGCACACGTGTGCAGTCATCATTTCTCCACGGTGTCTTGTGATACCGGAGTTGTGGAAGCCATTTGGTCACCATGTGGTAGGGTAGACGTGGTAATTTGACAGGTGAATGTTTGTAGTTATGAACATATTCTTTGTTTTTTCCAACATAAATCATTCATGGTCCTATGAAGGATGTGTAATCTACATATGTGTGTATCACATTATGCAGCTGATCTCTAATTCTTGTAAAAGGGTATTAGATCCCTACAATGGATACTTGCCATGGTTAACAGTTGAATCACTTACATAGGGGAACGAAGAGGTTAATCTCGAGTAAATGAGTGTTGAGAATATCGGGTCCAGCAATCTAATTGACTTGATGCTGTTACATGGGCACAAGACCATATATAGGTCAGAAATTCTGGACTGGGATCACTGTCCTGTGACCCATACATGGATTAGCCCCCTCTCCGATTGATTATTTATTTACACTGTAGTCGGCGAGTGTATCCGTTAAAAGGTGGCAGATTCCGTCCCTTTCAGCTGGATAGTGTGATTAATGAGCCCACTGGCTGTAGGGTTGAGCATCGCATTCCGGTAGGATTGTGTCTATATTCTGATAGCGCACGCATCGCCCGCACTATACTTACCTTGGTACGGGTTGAAGAAACAGTTAGTGTTTTATTAAGAACTCGCGCATGCGTGAGATCTGTATCTCAGCCAACTCCGGACCTTGGGCACGTCCCCCTTGTAGGCTGATCTCCTCGCACTCAGGGATTGGATTGCGGGGAGGGGGGGCGGAGCCAGGAGAGGCGGGACCTCCAGGCTCGGTCTATTTAGAGCGGAGGTGTAGCAGAGGACAGTGTCAATCCTTTAAGTAACGGGGCCAACCCTCATGGTCCCGTGAACTGCGGTTTTTACCGCACATCTATCGAATCGCATACCTACCTCCTGATGAATGGTGCAATGAAACGCGTTGAGGTTAAATGTTGAGTTTATAGGGTGTTACTCAGTGAGGGTGTATATGTCTAGCAGCCCTGTTCCTATGGATTGACTGAACAGGGCTTTATCAGCTGAGGCTTTAGGACCTAACTCACTGGCTGTCTATCTATGTAGCTATATGGCTTGTATCTACATTTAGTGTCTGTAAGGACAGGAATTTCATAGGAGCAAACTTATTATCATAGAGGGGCACTAACATTGGTGTAGGAATAGTGGTGATTATAGGATTGTTTGGAGGGATCAGTCCCACTTATCCTGTACCCCTTAGTTAGCTCCCACTGATACTCAAAATTCCCTAGTTACCTTACAACACTATATCTTTTTACCAAGGGGATTTACGTTTTTATGGATATTATTAAAAGTTACATTTTAATAGGGGATTTTCTTTTTGTGTTCTTTTGAATAATCAATATCTCCCTAGACCCTGTGTATTATAGATGTTGTGTGTTAGTCTTAATGTTGAGCACACGGGTGGCAGATATGCCGAAATTAAGAGGCTCCAGTGTTGTGGGAGTTCCTTTGTGCCTGGTGTGATTCACAGTAATTCTGTCCACCCAAGATGTCTTTGCACTAACCTGCCATGGTTGCCACCCTGCTCCACCCTCTTCTCATAGAAGTGGCAAACCAGTCAGAAAAAGAACAAACTATTAGTGCGTTTTATGTTGCAAATGGCTGTGCATCCAAAATGTTGCGCTTGTGCACCAGAAAAGTGGTCTGAAAGCATTAGTAAATTAGACCGTACTCAGTGTAAAAGCTCTACCCATAGTATACCTTTGAGGTTCTTCTGATAAAACTATTATAGTTCATCTTTAAAGGAGCAGGGACAGCAAATGAAAGGATAGGGGTAACTCACAGATTGGTTGGTGACCCAATGCCAATGACCCTATAAATTTCAAGAACTGGGGTGTTTTTCACCCAACTTTTGAATGAAGCGATTCTTTTGACAGTGCACTACTCCATTAACTTGCTTACTTTTCTTTCCCTGTTCAAATGAATGGAGTGGCACATGCTGATCAATACAAATGATTGGTTATGGTCCCATCATGACTAATGCTCATGACTAATCCTTAAATGGGTTTCCTTGGCAGAAAATCTTTTTTTTTTTTTTTTTTAGAAAGGTCTGCCCAATATGAGTCCTTCCCCTCCTCCTGTCTCACTAGCTAAGCTATCACACCCACTTCTATCCCCTTCATCTTCCAACTGCCTCCCTAGCTAAGCTATTCTGCCCATTACTAGCCCCTCCCACCCTCCCCAATCTCCCCAGCTAAGCTATCCTGCCTACCACTAGCTCCTCTCCCATCCCCCTAGTTAAGCTATTACACCCACTACTAGCAGAGAGGAAGAGGGGATAGATTTTTTTAATTGAAGTAAATTAGAAGTTAGGCAAGGAGAGGTAGTATCGATTAGGGGTTAATTCTTAGTTTATCCTGGACAAGCCACTTAATGTTTCCATGAAATGCTTTGTTTTAATCTATTCTGCATGATCCTGCTTAGAAGGGTTGCTGAGAAATACAGTCATCATATTGGCTAGCGCAGTTACTGAATCAATCTCATGGTGCCCAAACGTTTTCCTGGACAGCTCCATTTCTGGTTATTATAAGTCCTGCACAAGTGTTGTACATATGTCATTCCTTACCATTTCTCCTGTCAAGTACACTACGAGAACATTCTTGCTAAACCATATGATGTGTAGAGATGAGCGAGTAGTGAAATATTCGAGATTCGATATTCGTTTCGAGTAGAGCCTCAATATTTGACTACTTGATCGAATATCAAATCCCATTATAGTCTATGGGAAAAAATGCTCGTTTCAGGGGAAACCACTATTCCACTAAAGGAGAGTCACCAAGTCCACGAGTAGCAGGAGGAGAGTGTTTAGGAAGAGCGAAGTGCAGTTAAAGTGCACCAACCCCATTATAGTCTATGGGGTCCGTACGCTTTAACTGCACAGCTCTTGCAGTTGTGCTTATATTCCGTTTGGGGGTGGGGGTCCTCCTGCGGACTCCTTTCGGATGGGAGGCAAGCCCTAATGTGAACCGGCCCTTACTCGTCCTGCAGAACCAGCATTGATTGGCCGAATGCTATACACTAACACGGGTTCTGAAGCAGGTTCTTCTTTGCTAGTCAGGAGAGCTTGCAGCTTGCGGTTATGCGGGAGCTGGCTTTTTCTCATTGACCAGCGTTGATTGGCCGAATGCTATACAGTAGAGATGAGCGAGTAGTACTCGATCAAGTAGGTGTTCGATCGAATACTACGGTATTCCAAATACTCGTACTCGATCGAATACTGCTAGCTGTCCGAAGTTAAGATTCGATGCAGAACCAGCGTTGATTGGCAGAATGCTATACATTGCCAATCAGTGTACAGCATTCGGCCAATCAACGCTGGTTCTGCCGGAGGCTCGTCTGTGTTGAGGCGGAGTCTAAGAAGGGACCATAATGGAGACTGCTGTGGTCCGATCTTAGACTCCGCCTCCTCACAGGCAAGCCTCCGGCAGAACCAGCGTTGATTTGCCGAATACTGTACACTGTATAGCATTCGGCCAATCAACGCTGGTCAAAGTATTTCTATGAGAAAAAGTAAGCTCCATCGTAACCTCAAGCTGCCAGCTCTCCCGACTAGCAAAGACGAGCCTGCTGCAGAACCAGCGTTGATTGGCCAAATGCTATACACTGTATAGCATTCGGCCAATCAACGCTGGTTCTGAATCAAATCTTTACTGCGAATAGCGAGTAGATTTGTACGAGTACGAGTATTTCGAATACCATAGTATTCTATCACATACCTACTCAATTGAATACTACTCGCCCATCTCTAGTGATGTGCAATGTCAAGAACATTCCAGAGATTAATGTGTTACAAAAACAACTTTCTGATGTATAATAATATCCTAAGCTATATACAGCTATCATACAATGAGCGGGTTACAGTAAATACATATATCTATACATCTATAATAAACATCTCGCAGAAAGTTTATGGGAAGTTATACCGAGCAGTACTTTTCTACACAAACAGATGGAAAACTAGATATTTTATTTTTACTTTTTTATTTTAATCTGCGAAACTAGAGAAACATAATATCAGTAATAATAATTATCATAATCATCAGTATCATCATTATCATCAAACAAACTTAAAATAAAGCCACTCTCCAATGTTTTTGTCTGATAGCACAATCCAAATGTTGTATAGAGAAACAATGAGAGTGGACAACATGTCGAGCAAATACCGTAAACAGGCAAATGACTTTGCATCTGTGAGATTTACAGCCGCACAGAGACCAAAATAATCACCAATGCCCGTGATTACAGCGCATTCAGGAGCATGAATATGGAATGATTAAGGATTAATGCAACAGCTGCTCCGGACCCACTAACTTTTTTAAAAAATGTCATTTTATTTTGATGAAATAATAAATTATTTATTGCAAAGAAAATAAATAAAAATAATGACTGAAGTTAAAGTTGTCCAGGATAAAATTAATTTCCTCTAAACACCCTCTAAAAGACATAATTAAACAAAAATGTATTCTTGCCCATATTCTTGGGGCGGTCTTGTAACCGACCCAGGGACATTTTCTGATTATTCGGTGATGATCTGTTTCCATGTTTCTAGAACTATTACTCCCCCCTCTTCCAACCCATCATGCTTACCTATCTTCTTCCTGTCCAGGTTTCCTTCAGTGGGGAACAGCTCCTGCTCCTTCTGTGACGTCTGCCCATGAGTGTGCAAAAGAGTCAGAGTCCCGGCTTTACGCTAAAGCCAACACTCCATCTCTATTGTGCAAGTGTGGGAGCCGAAAGTAGCTGCCCATGCCTGAACAGTAGAGTTGTAGTGAAGGCTTTCAACATCTCTGCCTGTTCAGGTCACTGTGCTACCCTCTGCTCGCATGCGGCGGTGCAGGAGGCGTGTGCAGTTTAGTTCCTTGCTTACAGTTTTTGGTTGCACTGTGTGAACACAGCTCTAGTTCTTTAATTGAATTTGCACCACACCCGTCTTCTACCTTTGTCTGCCTCTGTCCATGAAGTAGTTAAATTTGGTCTTGCCCTGTGATTGACAGCCTGCCTTCCTGTCAGGTCCAGGGCGGTTCATCCTCCACTATTTAGTCCTGGCTCACATTCACACTGGTGCCTGTTATTGCCTCGTGCGTGCTGGCTTCTCTTGCTGTTAATTTTCTTGTATTCTTAATCCTGACCTTGGCTTTTGCCATTGACTGTTCTTTTAGACTTCGATTTGGCACTGCATTGCTCGACTGTTACCGAACCCTGGCTAGCTGACCTCCCTTTGTTTTTGTTTGTCTTGTCTACGTTTTGTGTGTCACATATATAGGAAGGGATCGTCTCCTAGTTGTCGCCTATTACATAGCATAGGGCCTGGGAAGAGGAAGGGACAGTGGGGGTTTCAGCTTAGAGCACACTGTCCCTTGTGCCCCTTCCTCCAGGGTTCTCCAGCAGCTACTGGGGAATTGTCATCTAAGCAATTCCCTAACAAGGCTACAGCACAATGCCGGGACTGCTGCATTCTGGAAGAGTCATAAAAGAAGAGGAGCCAATCCCTGCAGAAGGAAGCCCGGACAGGAAGAAGGCAGGTAAGTATAATGGTGTAGGGGAGATGGGTGAGTTAGTTAGGAAGAGCTAGTAGTGGGCAGGATAGCTAGGGAGACAGGGAGGGAGTGTTAGAGAGGGAGAGGGAAGGAGTGAAAGGGAAATAGTGGGAGAGCCTACAACTACCATAATGCATTGCATTAGAAAAGACAGCAGAAAGCTACACCATGTAAACAAATGCAGAAGATGCCAGGAGCTCCCAGAAAAACCCAGAAATCACTCTAAACACTGGTAAAGGAATTTAGATGCACTTATTAAACCATTCATAGCACTAACAAACTGGTAAAAAATGTGGGTTGTTTTTTGTTTTTTTTTGCCTGGAAAACCCATTTAAGATAAATTTAATGAAATCATGTTTTTCTCTTGTGAATCACTGATTCCACTGCCGAGATATTACCTTTTTGTCCATATGCAAGTGATCATGTTGGGACAATGAGGGCGTTTCTATTGCTCAAAAGAGGGGATCAGCAACTCCCTCCTTGCTCTAAGGAGCTCATTTGCATATTGATGGAAAAAGGTGATATCTCCACAACAGAAGAGGAAATTCTCAAGGGGAAATCACCATCTGATTCCGGTGGCCCTAACCTATCTATGTTGACAAGTTGAGTTCTGGTGACAGGATCAACAGAAAGGGATTACTGAGACAGAAGAACCTTCTTCCTTCTAGAACACAACCTGGAGATGATGCACTTGTCATAGCACAGGTTGCACATCTGATCACATCCAGCCATTCTCATTCCCAATGATCTTCCTAAAGTAGCAGAATTAGAAAATGGTCTATAATAGAAAGTTTCCCCCTCTCCAGCTCCCAGTCTCCGGTCTAGTCAAATAAAATGTGATTTGAGATAAAATACATTTGGAAACCGTCATTCTGAAAAAAACTGAACTTAAGGGGAAAAAAAACAATTTCTAATCAACTTCCATCAGACGAACAATCAATGTATTTTTCTGGCTTTCTGATTACTCGGGGGGCACAAAGTCATTTTACACCAATTTCATATTTTCCCAATATCGTTTTGTCTCCGAGGAAATTCCCGGCTGAATTATAATTTGGAAGACTAAAAATGGACCTAGAAATAATAATGAATAGTGAATATGATAGAATATAGTAAAGTTTCAGCCCTGGGGTGCATCATTTAAAATGCATTTATAATTTGGATACCTTGTGCCCTATTTTGGCTATGACATCGGTTTAGAGGTGCTTCGTAATAAATCAGTGTTGTATCTATCCCTATTTAATAGAACTGAATGGCTGGATTCACACTTATCTGATCTCCAATTTGGTTAACCATTCCAATCTATCTTGATGCCAATTCGACACAATATCAGAAGCCTTGAAAGGATACTTGCTATTCAAGCTCCCCACTGGGTGGTCATACATAGACACAAATAGGAAACCAACGGGGTTTAGAAAAGCGGCTATACTTAATATAAATATCTGGACATGTCCGGTCAAGAGGACAGTAAAGGGAGGATACACCTTGTAAAAGCACATGGGGGCACTTTACTAAGTTTGTACAGAGCGCCAAGATGAGTCACATTTATACAACTTCTGATAAACATTCATAAGCATTCAGATAAACACATTCATCTTTACTTACTTTTTCATCTATAATGGAAACCACAAACCAGTGCAGGATCTGTCATACAACAAATGCCACGGGTGCCCGAGGGACCTTATTGACCTGTTGTGGGTTCCATTGTGTTCTCCATCATTTTGATGGAAAAATTAATGCTGCATGCACATCTACTCTATCTGTCCCATCTGATGGAATCTGCAGTGGAGCCTAAAAAGCAGATATTACATTGGTTAACTAAACTGGAGATCAGTTAACGTCAGCCATATCCATAGGTAGATTGAAAGATAGATAGATTGAAAGATAGATAGATAGATAGATAGATAGATAGATAGATAGATAGATAGATAGGAGATAGATAGATAGATAGATAGATAGATAGATAGATAGGAGATAGATGGATAAATAGAGAGATAGGTATGAGATAGATAGATAGATAGATAGATAGATAGATAGATAGATAGATAGATATGCAGATACAGTAGATAGATAGATAGATAGATAGATAGATAGATAGATAGATAGGAGATAGATAGATAGATAGATAGATAGATAGATAGGAGATAGATAGATTGATAGATAGGAGATAGATGGATAAATAGAGAGATAGGTATGAGATAGATAGATGATAGATAGATAGATAGATAGATATGAGTTGATGATAGAACATTTAGCATTTTCATTAGATATTATAGATATATACCATAGATAAATGAATAGAGACTTAATGTCAAATAAATGTAATACAAATGTAGATAATGTAGATTTCTTGGGTAAAAAGCAATTAGATGAGAAAACAGTGACATTCTAGAACTTAGAGCAGGCCTGGGGGAGAAGAGGAGACATAGCAGCAAATGACACTACTTAATATGCAAGACGTGCACTGCTGTTTATATAGAAAATATCTTCCAAGCCTTGTGCTGGCATTTCTGTGCACTGAGAAGTCTTCTCAATGCAGAGGACTGAACAGCGTCTAGAAGGTCAGGGAGGAAGGGATGGCTAATATGTGTACACATACAGGTTAATTTATGGCACGTACATTGCATTTCTGTATGATAAACACAATATGTCAAAATTAACATTATCTCTACAGGAATTGAACAGTTTCCTTAAACATGAGGCAACTTCAGCTGCTCCACAACTACAACCCCCAAAGGCTGCCAAAATGTACTAGGAGTATAAATAGGCGCTGTGCCTTCAAGAAACATAGAACTGAATATTTTTAGCAATATATAGTACTATGCTCCTTTGTTCACCTCTCACTCCCTAAACTGTTATCTCTGAATTCACTGCTAAATCCGTCATGAGAAATGAGACAGATTGTTATCTCATTGGGGGATCAGTTTAATGTTATCCATTGCATGCACACAGACCTGGCTGCAGCATCTAGAGAGTACGGGACTCCAGAGCTGCATTCATAGATATACTGCCCAGCTCTGCTCTACAAGTTACTTTATGCTGCTGCTGAGGATGTGCTGCAGTATCTGGAGAGTACGGGACTCCAGAGCTGCATTCATAGATATACTGCCCAGCTCTGCTCTACAATATACTTTATGCTGCTGCTGAGGATGTGCTGCAGTATCTGGAGAGTACGGGACGCCAGAGCTGCATTCATAGTAATACTGCCCAGCTCTGCTCTACAATATACTTTATGCTGCTGCTGAGGATGTGCTGCAGTATCTGCAGAGTACGGGACTCCAGAGCTGCATTCATAGATATACTGCCCAGCTCTGCTCTACAATATACTTTATGCTGCTGCTGAGAATGTGCTGCAGTATCAGAGCTGGGGAATGTTTCATTGTATCAAAATAAATCAATCCATGGTTTAGAACATTCAGCTCACAGATTGTTGCCTAATCTAATTACAAATACAGAAAGTCTTCAGGTAGGAAAAGACAGCGGTGTTGTGTCGATTCACAAAGGCAATTTGAAAAACAGATTAACTATCCTATGTCTGCTTATATGCTATCACCCAGTGGAGGAGGGTAAATTACAGACTTTCAATGATTTTGGTAACATTCTGTGACATTGTGTTGAATTGGTCTAATAAGAAGGTGGAATTATTAGCTAACTTGGCAATCAATTGCATAAAGTGTGGTATATGTAAAAACAAACAAACAAAAAAAACGTTTATCTAGTTATCTATCATCTATCTATCTTTTCATCTATCTATCTATTTCATATCTATCGATCTCCTATCTATCTATCTATCTATCTATCTATCTATCTATCTATCATATACTGTTACATCTATCATATACTGTTCTATCTATCTATCTATCTATCTATCTATCTATCTATCTATCTATCCATCTATGTATCTCCTATTTATCTATCTCCTATCTATCTATCTATCTATCTATCTATCTATCTATCTATCTATCTATCTATCCATCCATCTATCTATCTATCTATCTATCTATCTATCTATCTATCTATCTATCTCCTATCTATCTATCTATCTATCTATCTATCTATCTATCCATCCATCCATTCATCCATCTATCTAGCTATCTATCTCAGATCTATCTATCTATCTATCTATCTATCTATCTATCTATCTATCTCAGATCTATCTATCTATCTATCTATCCAGGGCCGGCTCCAGGTTTTTATGGGCCCTTGGGCGACAGAGCCTCAGTGGGGCCCCTTGTAAAGGAGGCGGGGGAGTCGAGACACTGTGCGTTGCAGATGAAGTGAGTGACGTCATGCAGGAGTGTGGCGTCACCAACGCCATACCTCCCAATCTTTTAAAGAGTAGAAAGAGGGGCTCTGCGCGCCGCTGCAAATTTGGCTCCACCCACTTTTATGTTGATTCCACCCATTCTCATTCATTTATCATGTGCTCCCACACAGTATAATCCTCCTACAGTCACCCGTAAATTATATGCCCCCCCTCCATCTCTCCCCCAGTTTCATATACACCCTTCCTCTGCCCCCAGTTTCATGTCCCCCCCTCCATCTCTGTCCCCAGTTTCATCACGTTCTCCCCCTTCATCTGCCCACAGTTTCATGTCCCCCGTCTCTGCCCTAGTGTCATGCCATTCCCCCCCTCCCCTTCATTTGCCCCCCAGTTTCATTGGGCCCCCTCCATCTTTGTCCCCAGTGTCATGCCGTTCTCCCCCCTCCATCTGCCCCTGTGTTATGCTGTCCCCCCCCCTCCATCTGCCCCAGTGTCATGCCGTTCCCCCCTCCCCTTCATTTGCCCCCCAGTTTCATGGGCCCCCTTCATTATGTTTCACCTTAATATGTAATACAAAACAAACACTTACACTCACCTTCCATCACTCACCTTCCATCGTTCCCCCGACAATCCTCTCTTCAGTCACATACGCGATTCAGGAGCTGTGAGATCAGCTCCTGCTTAGCTCCGGCCCGGCTTGCGTGTGTAAGCGTGATGTGATGACGTCATCGCGCCTACACACGCAAACCGGGCCGGAGCTTTAAAGCAGGAGCTGATCTCACAGCTCCTGCATCGCGTATGTATTCCAGCTCATCGGCGGACGGACGCCGATGAGCTGAAATTGTGACAGGCAAGTGCCGGGGGGGCCCCCAGAGGCTCTGTGGGCCCCGGCACTTGCCCGACTATGCCGTGCGCTGACGCCGGCCCTGTATCTATCTATCTATCTAGCTATCTTATATCTATCCATAGTTATCTAATAAATCACTACAAATTTACTATCCTGTTACAAATTCAGCACCAAATCTCCCGCACCCCGCTCGTATCTCACTGTTACATTTTCCCCTCTGTTCTGAGCCAGTAACCTTTAAACTAAATCTTGCCTTTTGTACAAAGTATCAGAAATTAAATTAAAACCTTGATTTTGTCAGTATTACCACACAAGTGAGGTATCAGGGTGTCCCTCTGGGACATTTTATATTATTTATTGATGGAGGTATTTTAATAAGTTGTAAAATACCAGTAAAAGTCATGGCGGTACAAGGGACTTCTGGAAAAGTCAATACAATCCAATTATTATTGTCCTTGCAGAGAACACGTCTTATATTTCAGCTTATTGTTCAAGTAATAAGACGTTCTGTGAAGCATGCACTGCGCCCGCTGCTACAACAACACAAGGCGGCGGCTCTCAGGGATGAGCGGCAATAGGAATACGCGCAGGTGGCGTTAGAGGAATCTCCAAGTAAGAGACATATTGTGACAATCGCCTTAAATAGACCCAGGATGAGTTAAGTCATTTTATTACCGCCTGACCATAAGACTGATGGCCGCACTCATCTTCAGCCATATGCTGGGAACATTAACACTTGAGAAGGAGCCAAATTATTTGTAAATAATTTAGAAAGTCTCGGAATTAATGAATTCACTGACTTTGACTTTGGTGCCAAGAGACAAACTTAAACTAGTCGCAGCCCATTTTATGAAATTCACTCCAAGCATTTGCAAATTATAAAACAAATGGACTGTAATTTCCTTTGAAAAGGAGATAGATCACTCGGCGTGCCCCAGCTGGAGCGTCACATACAGGCGCTTTGTTTTTCTTACTGTTTGTCCTTATCTCCTGTGAGTGAGAGAGGAGCTTTTGGACTATTTTAAGAGCTCCTTATCCCTATGTGTAAAGCTAGAAGCCGAATACAAAACATGACCCTCTGCTTACCACATATAGCAATGTGCAAAAGGTTTAGGCAGGTGTAAAGCGTTGCAAACTAACAAGACTCTCAAAAATAGACATGGTACTAACAAAAAGTCAACGAAGAAAATAGAAATGTAACTGTTATCAATATATGGTATGACCTTTGCCCTTTGGAGGAAGTGATAATATGGCCCCCGCAGATATAGCCCTGATCTCATTATCATCCAGTCCGTCTTGGATGACATGAAGAGACAGACAGATTGGAGCAAACCTATAACCAAAGATGATCCATGCTTAGTTTTCCAAAATGGCTTTCAGAATAACCTCCCTGCCGAGTTCTGCCAAAAACTGTCTGCAAGTACCGAGAAGAACTGATGGAAGACAAAGGGCAAAGTTCACACCGAATATTGATGGGATCAATGTTTCTGTTTTCTTCATTCATTTTGTTAACTGATAACAGTAAACTATTAACCCTTCTATTTCTGAAAACATTCATATTGTGAAGCGTTTTTCCCCAGACATACCTAAAACTTGTGCACAATACTGTATCATGTGGAATAAGATGTTATTCATGTGTATTTGGTGATCCAACTCAGCTGATGACTGACAAGCCAGCATCCCCACAAGAAGTAGAACTCAGTCTAGAGGAGCCAGCATGGGAACCATAGTAATGTTTGGTTATGTCAGGGCTCTAATGTTTAGAGGTTTTATAGGAAGTGGTGCTGTAAGGTGCCGCTCATGTCCCTGCATTGCTGGCAGTGCGCTCGTCCTCTAGGGGTTAACTGTCTCTTCTGAGCCTACATCTTCTTACTTCTGCTTCTCTTGTCTGCCGGTTATTCAGATTTTATCTACATGCTGCGTTCCTGGTGTTTTTTGCATTATGACTCTCTGCTTCTGACTTCTTGACTTCTTGACCTCCGGCTGTCTTCTGTAATGGACTCTGCTTGCCTCCTAGACCACCTCTCCTTGACCAACGATTTTGTGCTGCGTGACCTCCTGTTACCAACCCGGCTTGCCTGACCTCGATTACGTCACATCCTTTGGTGCTGCATGACCTCCTGATACTTACCCAACTTGCCTGACCTCACTCACGTCCCATTCTTTGGTGCTGCGTGACCTCCTGATACTGACCTGGATTGTCTAACCTCACTTACGTCTCATCCTTTGGTGCTGCGTGACCTCCTGATACTGACCTGGCTTTCTGACCTCACTCACGTCCCATTCTTTGGTGCTGCGTGACCTCCTGATACCAACCCGGCTTGTACAACTATTCTACAGTACTGTTACCATCTCCTGGAAATTTCCTGTTGCTATATATTCCTCTGCTTCTAGCTTTCCCCTGCCTCCACACTTGCTCAAGTGAGTGGTTTTCTGGTTTCTGGGTCCTGCTATGACTAGTGGTGCGTTGCTCATCCGGCGCTCTTTGAGCAGTTGTGGTTCTGGTCAAAAGAAACAGCCAAGTTCATCTCCATCATCAGGAGCTCTGGTGAAGACCTCTGGAGGCTGGTTCCGCTTCAATCCAGAGGGTGTTGGGCGTTTACCGCTGTTTTACCACAGTGTACAGGGGAGTTCGGGTTCCCGGGACTACCTGTCTGTCTTGTACTGCATTTGCTTCATAACAGGAGTCTCACCAGGGTGAAGTGTAACGAAACCCAATCCACCTAAAAAGTGGTTTCCCAAGAAAACCTATGGTCCCCCCCTAGACTATAATGAAGTCTGCTGGGTTTCCGCCCAAAAAATGTGGAGAGAAAAGTTCTGTTTGCTCTAATGTGCTTTCAAAAACACATGAAAATGGGGCCAGATGAGATCTCAGCAAAACTCCCTGGACCTGACACTCAAAGAAAGGAGTGGGGACTTTGGTTGGGACATAGCAGTTTGGAGCAATGACGTCACCCTTGATGCACTAGACTCCTCACAAAATAAATTAATATCATGGCGATAGAGACAATGTGGAAACGTGTTACATTCTGGTGAGCCTGACCAGTGTTAATATTCTTCATCCAGGTGAGACTCGCTTTAAGACTCCCTTTAAGGATATTTCTGTTCTCCTGTAAAGCCCCTTTAATTATTTTCTTCTGTAAAATATTAACAACATAAAAAGTGAATTGTAAGTCGAAACGGAGGAAGCTGTAAGTAAATGCCGATTTCTTCTACAGTCAGAAATTGTCTAAGGAAAAATTGTAGTCGCATCTGTTCTAGTCACAGAGCAGTTTTGATCTTCAGCCATGTTTCCCTCTCTATCAGCCTCGAAAGTGAACTTGATAATTCTTTGACTTTTTGTTTTAAGGAGAGATAACACAACTCCGCTCTTAATAATAGATGCGGCTTTGCTTTTATTCAGGGTTTGTACCATCATTTTGTCTCATTATAACTCAACGCTCCGCTCCCTTATAGGGAAATTACATGTATTATTGAAAAATCCCAACAGGAAGACGCAAATTTCCAAATGCTTAACTTAGTATTCAGAGCCAGCGAGACAATGATGCTGTTATCTCAAAATTGGTGCAGTAAGATGTCAAAATCCAATTTTTTATTCCTTTTTTTTTTTTTCTTCATTTAATATACGATCAAGGTTAATATTCAAGCGAACAAACTTAGTGAATTTGTACTTCGTATAATAACTCCAAATAACATTGCATTGAGCTAATTAAGTCCCTTCAGAAACAGCGCCGCAGGGCAAGATGATCCGGGTCAAATGAACCAAGATAAATCTGCGTTGCTCAATGATGGCTTGTTACCGTTCAATCATCGCGCATTCGTTTGCTTCAAATGGTTTTGCATTTTCACTACAACAATATTCTAAGATTAATATAAACCAATAGGACATGAACGGAGACGGACAAATTATTATTTATTTATTTTTAGTGCATTTTCAAGTCTTTAAAAGGTAGTCATTAAAATGATCATTTTAATACTATTTTGATTTTTTTTTTTTTTTTTTTTTGTTTTGTACCAAACAAGTCAAAGTTTATACAGTATGAGGCATCAAATTGTCCTGAAATAGACTGAATGTATAATATTTAGTCTGGAGACTCACCTTACGAAAACGTTCCCCATGTGCTCCGAGCACCCCCACGTCATAACTCTCCACCACCCCTTAGCTGCTTATGTTACTTCCCTCTTCCTCTTCACTGGAATTTCTGCCTTTTGCAGGCATTGGACGCAATCAGCTTTGCAACTTGTGGATCGGGCAGAGCCGACTGTGCATGTCCGGAAGGCCATTTTCGGGTGGTCTACTACACAAGTGTACTGTACTCTCGTGTAGCAGACCACCCGAAAATGGCTGTGCGGCGAAGAGGAGCAGGGGGACATTCACCTAAAGTAGCAAGGACTAGAGATGAGCGAACAGTGAAATATTCGATATTCGATATTCGTTTCAAATAGCCCCTCAGTATTCGACTACTTGAATCGAATATCGAATCCTGTTATACTCTATGGGGGAAAAATGCTCGTTTCAGGGGTAGGCAACATTCGATCAAATTGAACTTACCAAGTCCACGAGTGAGGGTCGGGCTGGATTCTCCGAGAAGTCTTCTCCGTGCAGCATCCCCGCAGCGTCACACTACAAGAAAATGGCCGCTTACAGTCAAAGCAGCCATTTTCTTGTAGCGTGGGCATGCGCAGTCGGCTCTGCCCAGGCCCGATGCCTGGCAGAGTGAATTCAGAGCCAGAAGTCGCTGCGGGGATGCTGAGAGAAGAAGACTTCTAAAGGTAGGAGAAGAACCAGCGTTGATTGGCCGACTGTATAGCATTCGGCCAATCAATGCTGGTTCTGTATCAAATTTTTCCATTCGAATAGCGAGTGGTACTTGATCGAGTATGAGTATTTCGAATACCGTAGTACTCGATCGAATACCTACTCGATCGAGTACTACTCGCTCATCTCTAGCAAGGACCCCCACCACCTATGAACCTTTTATTATACTGGTGTCTACTTATAAGGCATAAAGGCTTGCAACTCCAACTGCTACTGCAACAACCCATTGGAGGGAATGGACAGGATGGTATTAGTAGCCGAATAGTTGTCATGGTGTTATGAAGACTCGACCAAACATTCCAGCTTATCTCTACCTGGGCTGGTGCAGAGCTGAGGGGGCCTGAGGCTTGAAACTCTCTCTCTTTCCAAACCAGTTCCACTTTCTTGTTTGCTTTTACCAGGCTGCCCATCTGTCCTGTCACCTCAGGCAAGGTGAAAGCACTTAAACTACAACAACCCCTTGTACGGGGAAAACATACAAGTTAACAACTATAACTAAATCCACATTAGCACAAAACACATTCTAAATACAAAGACATTCTAAATGTATCACAATGGATGTATTCCGAATCCAGAAAAGCTGATGGTGACAACCAGTTTTCATAACAATATTTTTGCTTTGTATTTCAGCGCAGTGTTAAGTAAATATCCGGAAGAGGGTGCATGATATCATGATACGCCTGAAGCATATTTGAGTGTATAACCCCACCGTGTCAACAACACTTCACATACTTGTCAAGTGAGGTTTCTAACTCTTTGCTCGAACTGAACCAACCATAAATGAATTAACGAACTGAAAAGTGAAATAAAGTGGCGTTAGAATTTTTTTTTTAAATTTTTTTTTAGTATATAAAAATCTGAAACAAAGGCTAACTCTAAAAGCTGGCGCCATATTATATCCAGCTAAATAAAAGGGTATACAAACAACAAAAGCAGGCCGCACTCCAAAAATGTAAAGGGAAGGTGTGCAATATCTGTTCAAATTGGGAGAATAGGTAAGGCTATGCTAGGACATGTGCAGTACATAATGGTAAGTTAATAATGGTAAGTTAATGTGCAGTACATAATGGTAAGTCTTTGACATCAGTTATTAGGCTCCGCTCTACAGATTCCAGCACAGTTGGAATTTTCTCTCTAGCCCCCACCATTCCCGAGCAACAACTGCAGTTAGTTTTGGTGCTTGATACTATTTAAAGGGGTTGTCCAGGCATAAATGCACAACTCTTTTAACATTTAAATTTGCTGGGGGCAGTCAAAACATTTAAAATTCATATCTATCTCCGTTGCTGTAGTGTCCTCCCACAACTCCTGGTTCTTCTACTCCAACGGTGTCTTCCGGAGCGGTGCTGAAGTCACTGATTGGCCTCAGCAGTCATGTGGACAAAGGACAGGTCTAGGAGGAGGAGCATAGAGTAATACAGAAAGCAGAAGACAGATATAGGAGGAGAAGCATAGAGTAATCTAGAAAGCAGAGGACAGATATAGGAGGAGGAGGAGGAGCATAGAGTAATATAGAAAGCAGAGGGCATGTCTAAGAGGAGGAGGAGGAGGAGCATAGAGTAATATAGAAAGCAGATGACAGGTCTAGGAGCAGGAGACAGACTAATGCATAAGGAAGAGGGCAGGTCTACGAGGAGGAACACAGAGTAATATACACTGTAAGTATTTGGATACCCATGCAAATGAAGATATCTGTGGTCGTGATATACGTCACGCCTTCCGCCGTTAAATAGGAAACTGCATTGGCATTAGTGCATTGGCATTAGTCGCATGCAAGATGCCGCGAAGTGCAGAGTTGTCCAATTTCAAGAAAGGGGTAATTTTGGAGTTCCACAGAAATGGTCGATCCTTAAGGGACATAACAAGTGAACTGAATTACCCAAAATTGACAGTGGCCTATGTGATTACTATTGTAGAAGGTGAACAGTGATTGTCGTAACGTTCCCCCGAGTTGTCAGACCCCCGAAACTGGGAGATAGAGACAGACAAGTGCTGGCCAGAGAAACCGCACCCAACTGATGGCTCACATACACCAGGAGTGTCACCAGGCATCTGGGAGTATTGTGTCCATCAATCCCATCCGTAAGGAAGCATCTGCTGGGGTCTACCAACTATTGTATAGGAATAAATGTTGTTTTTCTATTCTACTGCAGGGGTCCAATACTTATTGGTAGACAGTGTAGAAAGCAGAGGGAAGGAGAACAAAGTAATGACTAATTGACTTTAGCAGTACATCCTGTAGTAGTCAATATCTATCTATCTATCTATCTATCTATCTATCTATCTATCTATCTATCTATCTATCTATCCATCCATCCATCCATCCATCTCTCTATCTATCTCTAGCCCTTGTGTATACCGTATAGACATCTTTGGGCTTTGATCCTCAGTGGCGACTTGCTTTTCTTATGCTAACACTACGTCTGAACATGCAGCCACTTATTAGCTTGTCTAATCACACCTCACAACTCCCTCGGCTCTGCTACCTTTGCCCCGTAAGAAACTTCTCCTTTACTAGAATGATGAAGTTGTGAATGCTGAGAGACATTTAATAAAATGGTACTTTATATTGCATTTCCTTGTTATTTGTGATTTATGACAAGGGACCTGCAATGTAGGAAATCATTTCAATTCTTGTTTCTCCTCTTTGTAGTTCGGAATGTTTTATTGAAAATACCTTGGCATCGCTGGCCCGGCACTCTCCCCATAGGGAAGTCTTTTGAACCTGGAAATAAATCTTAAGCAGAATAACGGGGGCAGGGGAGGTGGCTTTTTGTCATACTGGCACATATACTAACCTCTATGTAAATGTGTACAGCCTTGTATTCTGTGAAGGTCCCAAGAGGATGGATTGTAAATGACATTTTACAAAGTCAGAGAGCAGATCCCTGCTTAAGGACAGAATTAATATATGTCACTGATGTTGGTGGGTGTCAACAGAGATATATATATATATATATATATATATATATATATATATATATATATATATTTAGAAATATTTTATCATCTAGAAGATCAGATCTGCTCATAGAACAAGAGGGCATACAGTAGATTTGGGCAGGTCATACATATTAGATGCCAGTTAGCCAAACCCACCTATTTTGATGGGCCCATTTAACCATTGAATCTGTGTGGGGTTCTATTGACTTTGATGTTGGGGCAAATATAAATTGGGCCATTGGATTTTAACTGCCTTATCATTTTGTGCCTCTAGAGGGTTGTATTCTCCCCTCTATTCTATCAGGACACATGTATACCCAGCTGACCCAAGCATGCATGATTATTGGAAAGGCAAGATAGTTGTTGGCTCCACAATCAGTCAGCAGGCAACTATGCAAAGGGTATGGCCAACTATGTAAAATGTAATGACCCAGTGGCCTGGTGAGGTTAACGTACATGCTGTTAGGCCCCCACATGGCGCCTGGCCTTCTCTCTCTGTTTGGTGATGGCCATATAGTTCTCACTAAACCTTTCATAGGTCATAAGGAAGCACAGTGATAAAAAAAGGGTGAATTAAGGAGATGACGGAGATAACAATTCCTATGGGGTACCCACTTGTGGTGGTCAGTTGACCTATGGATGACCTATGGATGAAATTTAACAGGTGAAACTTACGGCAATCAAATGGTTACAGTTCCAATCACAAAACATGGAGGTTCAGTGTCCTAGACCATAACATCTGCTTACATGATTTTGACATTTGTTGGTATTTGCTCCTCACTTTTTTTCTCTTGTGTTCTGTTCCTTTGCTTTCCTTGAAGACTGATATGGGGTTATTATTGGCTCCAAGTCCCTTTTTTAGGGTTCTCATTTGTAATACAGCTCATTTTTAGGGAAACAGGGCACATCTAACTGTGGATATGGGGTCTGGTTAGTAGCAACAAAATATCAACTGTCTACAAGCTTGTAGGGGCTCGGTGGTATGGGGAAGCCGGTTTTGGGATATCTGGAATAACTGCACATCTACTCTATGGCTTCATGCACACAACTGAGTGTCTTTTGATTTTCTGTTCCAATATTCTTACCACGTCGTATTGCGATCTGACATTCGGCTGTCATCCAAGTGCCTTCTCAGGAAAAGTAAAGTAGGACAAGAAATAGAGACAAGGATCCACGCTCAATAGTCGTGCAGGAGAAGTAAGGAGTAGGAAACAATCGTGTTGATAGGACCAGCTTTAATGGAAAAAAATACAGTACAGCACAACGCGTTTCGGTTTGTAAAAACACCCTTTTTCAAGTGCAGAAGTCACTGCAGCAAATAGAAAAGACAAAGAGAATTGTACATAAGAAATAACAATGATAAGAACAGAGAGCCTTGAGTGACAAACACAAGGAAGCATCATGCACTAAGTAAACACAACCGAGTAGACTCAAAGCAATCGGTTGGAAAATATTTGGGAAGTGATGCAAATAATATGAATGTTTGTATGTATGGACCACAAATTAACAAACTTAAAATTGTGAAACCATAATATTGAATACATGTAGAGCAAACACGCGACAGCGGGATTCATTGTGTAGGAGTATAAAAAAGAAGCTGTGGCTTCTACCCATAAACAATAAATAAATATAATTTTTGTAATAAAGATTGATAATAAAAATAAGTAAAAACATAGATGGCGGTGGTTTTGTTCATCAACAATGTTGGGTTATTGTGTAGTGAGATCTAATGGGTAGATAATCAAATGAAAGTATTGTCCTTGATCAAATGCATATAACATTATACAATTATATAAGGGTAAATAACCCCCAAAAATGCAAATATCAACAAATCCAACATTGAGGACATAATGTGTGCAGTGATCGATGTATGCAAACGTATGCGATATATATATACATATGTATGCAGCAGTACAAATTCAGGTACGTATACCATATAAAGAAATGAATGGGTAAATGGAATCATGCATGGAAACCACAAACAAAATAAAGATCTGTATATATAAACAGAGCAAACGTCTGGATAGGAGATATCAGGCTCAATACATGGCTCCAACTATGATATGGAGCATTAGGCGTTAAAAGGACTGAAGGGCAAAGATATAGGCAGGTGGACGTTCCATTGTCAAAAAGCAATACCGATAGATGCAGGTCGACACCCACCAGATATACGTCGGGCAAGATGCATGTCCGCCTGGGGGAGACTGACGCCACTTATGGCATGAGAACAGGGGCTGGACCCATCTGAGCACCCAAACTGAAAAACGCACATGCACATCAGGTTGCACATGGAGTTCGAACCGCGATGCTCAACAAGTGCGCATGTGGGCGTATGTAGTGCCATCTATTATATGCTGGCAGTGAAGGAGAAGTCCCTAGTGATGTAATACAAAAAAGGGGGGGGGGTGAGCTTCATCTTCAACTCGAACGTGAAAAGGGTGTTGAAGTGCTACAAAATAAACCCTGTCTGTTCCTAAAAACTAAAAAGTAAAGTAAGACACTTGGTCGTAGGCATGAAGCTTAATTTTTTTTTGTATTAATGTCAATTCTAGGGGTTCTCAATATAAAATTAGAAATCCAAGAGGGTGTAATATAAAAAAGAAAAAAAAAAATCATACTCACCCATCCCCAGGTCTCTGTTGGACAATCCTGGTCTTTATTTTCTCCACTATGGATTCAGGCCAGACATGAAGTGTGGGGATTAGGGTTGAGCCGATCTTGAGATTTCAGGATTGATTTTAAAACCCGATTTCCGATCATTTTCCAGCCGATCCCAATCACGATAATGAAATTTGCTTGATCGCCAATCGGGATCCGATCTATCCCATTCCCGATCGCTCAACCCTATTAATGATATATACATGAATAGGGTTGAACCGATCTTGAGATAACCTCCGACCTCGATCCCACCGGAAAAGATCGGAATTCCAATCGTGATCGTGAAATTTACTCGATCACCAAACGGAATCCGATTTTTTCTGATCCTGATTGCTCAACCCTAGTGGGGAGGCTCAGTTGATCCTTACCAATGACCAATAAGGCTAGTGAAGGGCCACCATAGTCATGCAAACATCTCAACTTCTGCTCCAACCCTTACCGACCCTGGAGGGAACACAGACTAGGGACAGACAATGGAGAGCTTGGGATAACTAAGTAGAACTTTTTAATAAGTTTAGAGGGAAGGACCAGCCTTTGCGGAGGACAGGCGGAGAATCAGCGCTCACCAAATTTTTTGATAAATGGAAGTCAGCTTTATTAGGCACCACGCGTTCCGGGCAAGCAGCCCTTTTTCAAGTGCAATATCAATCTTTTAAAATGAAATTCACAATTACATTCAATCATAATAAAAAACAAAAAACAAAGATTATAACATATATACATGTCCCTTGGAGAGTACATACGCATCAAAGCCCCCTTAATAAAATAGTATAAGATGCATTCATGGTAATAATAAAACATGCATAGAAAATACTAGTGAATAAATAAAATAAATAAATAAATGAGAAAAAAGTCACCTATCCCTTCAGCAACAGGGCTATCAAAAAGGTGTCAAAATTATAAGGATAGTTCCAAATATGATAAAAATATTGTTTATAAACACATAGTTGTATGGCTACATTTACATATTAGATAGGTCACAGTTGTATGGCTAGATTCCCATAACAAGCCGCCATGTATGCCAAAAGGGATGTCTAGCATACATCCCCTAAGAAAACTGTACAAAAATGCCATTCAGCCCAACCAACATAAATCTGCATATGTCCACTATTAATACGATAATTGAGTGAGCTTCAATAATGTATAATCCAAAGACACTTACCCCGTCGCTATGGACAGAAGGCTTGACATAGCTGGAAGCCCTAGGGTTTATAAAGGGCTAGGAGAAGTCATGTGTATGGCAGGAAAGGACGTCACGCGCCAAACCGCCGATACACATTATGCCGAGAGCCGCGTATTCGCGGCGTCCAAAGAAATCCTCTGCGCATGCGCTGGGATAAATTCCGGGCGCATGCGCGATAGCCGGCACACACGATCCTACCATACTGCCGGGCACGCGAGGTATAGACCTCGCTCGTTCACGGAGCAATTTCCCTAGATAAGAGCAGACTCCCTCACTGGAAGTTTGAAGGCACTCTGTGTGTGAATAGCTAGATCATGCCTAGCCCAATAAAGACTGGAGGCATGAAGCTACCAAAGAAGCTAAAGCACAGGAAATATTGCAAAAAAAGGCAAGAAGAACAAGACATATATAAATATCATAGTATGTAAGCCATATATTATGGCATAAAAGGAGCTAAATACCATTGTATTCAAAACAGTACAAGAAGAGAAATACAACACCAATGAACTGGGCACAGATGTAAAAAATAAATATAAATATGAATATAAAAAAGAATATAAGAACATATACCCCAAACCTGCATAGGGAAATCTATATTAACAGATGATAAAATAAATAGAATAAATGGATTAAATAAATTATATTAAATATGCTAAATGAAATATCTTTAAGTAATGGGTCCCACATAACTGCATGATAGTAATAATGTATAAGGACTAAGCCAAAAAATTATGGATAAAGGAAAAAAAAAACAATAAAAAATATGAAGAAATATATATGAAAACTAGTATGTGACCGCAGTAGAGAACCACATGTAATTATTACGTAAGGTAATTAATTATTAATAATTTATTGGGTAATGTCCTCCAGGGTTACATTAAGGCCCTTGGGAGACAAGCAATCAAATTTGTAGATCCAATATATTTCTCTACGTCTGAGGATCTCAAATCTGTTATGTTTATGAACCGGGATCTGATCAATGGGGGTAACACTAAACCCTTCAAAGGAGCTGTTATGTTTGATGGCCGCGTGTCTTGAAACGCTATGTTTAAGAAAACCGTTAACAACGTTGGACCTATGTTTGTTTAACCTGACCCTTAAAGGCATAGTTGTCCGACCTATATATTGTAGCCCGCATGGGCATTCTAGCAGATAGATCACAAAAGATGATGAACAGTCTAAATGACTGCTAATTACAAAAGACTCTTTAGTTATATTACTTCTAGCTTTAGTGGTTTTATCCGTGATGCAAGCACAACATTTACATCGTTTTTTGTGTGGCCCGGTTCAGGCAGTTCCGTCTGTTTGAGCCTACTTGGTGCCACTAGACTCTTGAGAGTCCTAGCCCTCCTAAAAATAAAACTCGGGTTTGGGGGTAAGTGGGCTCCCAAATGAGGGTCCTTGAGGAGGATATTCCAATGTTTCCTCACGATGTTTCTTATGGATTGGTGGGCCCCATTGTAGGTGGTCAAAAATCTGCACTGATAATCCAATTCTGTCCCACGGGGCCGGGGTAATAAACATGTTTGTTGTGTCAGAGATGCCGCTTTTTCTTTTGCTGACACAATAACGGCCTTGGGATACCCTTTTGCTTGGAACCTGTGTGTCAAAATGCCACTTTGGTCCTCATAGTCTTTTGCTTTGGTACAGTTCCTCCTTATTCTCTTAAACTGACCAAAAGGTACATTCTGTTTCCACCTACGGAGATGACAACTGCGATAGTCTAAAAAGGCATTACAATCCACCTTTTTAAAATGTGTTTTTGTACATATTACAGTCCTATGAAAAAGTTTGGGCACCCCTATTAATCTTAATCATTTTTAGTTCTAAATATTTTGGTATTGCGCATTTTCTGTTAGTACAATAAACCTCATTTCAATCCTGAAATATTACTGTGTCCATCAGTTATTAGATATATCAAACTGAAATGGCTGTTGCAAATACCAAAATATTTAGAACTAAAAATGATTAAGATTAATAGGGGTGCCCAAACTTTTTCAGAGGACTGTATGCCCTCCTCATTCATTAGATGTAGATCTAAATACTCAATTTGGCTGCAATTAGACTGGCCTATAAATTTTAACCCCCAATCATTAGAGTTGAGTTTTTAATAAGTTTATCACCCAAATAGTGCACTATTTTAACACCTTTATGCTCCTGTTTAGAATAGCATCACCAACCATTATATTCTATTCAGAAAAAAATGCAATCTAGGTGTATATTGGCTCAACAGAGGCTAAATGGATACTCTTTTGGCCTCTGTTGGGTGAACTGTAGCCTATGGACACTTTACATGTATATAGCGGAAGATTTCCCAGCACATATGTCAAACATAGACTGCAAATGTATTGTGAAAAGAACCTTACAGATGAGTAAATCCTTGACATTTATGCTGATGGTGAAATTTTCTATTATAGAGTTGTATTTTCCCCATACAATAGAAGCCGAAATTCTTTGCTACACATTGCCATTATGTATTATACGAGTTCAGGAAATGATATAAAACCCTCCAACAGTAAGTATAATATCAGTTCTAGAAATATTTAATTCTATGTGCACCCTACTGCAACTTTAACCTTTCCTTGCTTCCCACCATTAGAACAAGGAGTTAGTATTGTGTCTTTCCAAACAAAGATATTTCCTGAAGCGTCAATTACAGTGTATTATGTGCCAGAAGAGAGCAAACAACAAAAGAGCAATGAAAAAAAAAAAAAAAAACACTAGGTCCAATTTATGAAGACTTGCACTTTCTGTGCCGGTGTAACATGTACCGGAATACGTGAGATGCTTCAGCAGAAGATCCAATGCATCAGAAATGGAATAGACACCAACTGGGCTCTGGGATAGTTTTCAACTATAACTTTCACCAATCCAATTTTCTGGTAACTTTCTAGTAAAATTTCCTCTGTCTAACCCACCTTAATCCCCACGTTGCTTCATCCACTTTTTTTTTTTTTTGAAAAGGGGCGAGCAGAGTGGAAAATGAGCAAAAATCACAATTTATACACATAAACCTGCATGTGTCTCTTTTGTATGTCCTTTAACCCTTAACACTAGTGTACAAAGATTGATAAACTCGGTCCATTGTGTTTTTAGCTGTATATCTTTCAACTATAATGCATCACATATGGTATAATACTGGCCTCATTATTTGGTACAGAGGAAATTTGGGGTCTTTTCAAGCTCCAGGGACTAGGTGTGAATGTAATCCTTGTAACCTTATAGCTGCAGCTTGGCTAGAGATGAGCAAAATGATAACGAGAGGGGTTTGTTATCCATTTCCAAATAAAAAATTGGGTTTGACTGAATTTGAGATGTTTGACGTTCACCATACATGAGTTTCAATTGTACTCTGTAGACTCTTCAGACCCCAGATTATAATAACTGGAGGCACAGGGAAGGTGTGGGTAACTCACAAACAGTCCTAATCACCTTCCATCACCTCTCTGGAAAGAATCGGAAGATGTGTGGGAGACATCACCGGTCACTAAGAAGGAGCCCAGTAGAATTGAGTTTAAGTGACTATGGCTGTTTATTTCTTATTGACACCTCCCGCAATTATTACACTCTGGAGTCTGAAGAGAGTATAATATTAGTATTACAGCCTTGGTCCGTAACTAAATAGAGGACCATGCCTCAAGAATATCCATGAAACCATTGACTACATGAATGGTCAGTGAGTAAGAGATGTGCTTCTCTACTCTGTCGGTTCCAAGCAAGAGATCTTACCCTTGATTCACATCTGTGTTTGGTAATCCATGCAGGGAGTTCACATGGGGACCCCCCCCCCCCCGAACAGAATACCAGACGCATTTTCTAGCAGTGTACAGTGAAAGCACAGGGACCCCATAGACTATAATGGGGTTCGTGTGCTTGCCGTGAGATCTCCGCACGAGTCATGCGGAGAGGAAAGTAAATTGTGAAGTAATTTCCTTCTGCATGTTCCCTGCAGAGATCTCGCAGCAAGCACACGGACCTCATTATAGTCTATGGGGATCTGTGTGCTTTCACTGAACAGCGCTTGCAAATGAGTTCAGTAGTCTGTTCGGGGGATCCCCATGCGGACTCCCCCAAACGGATTACCAACGCAGATGTGAGCGAGGTCTCACTCAATGACATCCATGTATCCGCAGGAAAAAATGCCTTGAGCTCCATGTTGCAAAACTCAAAATGGCTAATCCCATCCATACATTGCAGAATAAAATCTAAAAAACACTAAAGTCAACTAACCCATCCACAGCTCTGTGTTGGACAGTCTTGGTCCTCATTTTCTCCACTATGGATTCTGGCCGGACATGACATGTTGTATAGGCTGGAATTTTCCTTATAGGTATAATGGAAGCAACAAGTCTGCAGAGGAAAATTCTCCGGACCTTCTATGAAAAACGCTGTGGATAAAAATGTGATACATTTACACCAAGGTTTTTTCTGCAGCATTTTTTTTGTAGCAATTCACGGCATGGAGCCTTAACCTAAATGTTGCCTATACCCCGGCCCATATGGGGTTGCGCTTTAAGAGTTACTATACTTTATTAGATTAGATTTCTGTTGTTATTATTACTGCGGTAAAGTTGAGTGTTGAAACATTTTAGATTTTCTTGCATAAGTTTATCCTCTGAACATTTGTCAATCTAGTTGAGGTGGAATACAAGATAAACTTTCATATTTTCCCTTTTTGTGCTTTTCAAAGCCTAAATGTAAAATTGCCGGATGATTGATAGACATCTTAGCAATGTGCCGCTCCAAACAACTGTTATTGCCATTGTATTAAAATTCCGAGATTAATTCAAGCAGCTTCAACTTTCAGAAAGTCAATGTTCTGTGCACAATATGGAAACATTACAGAAGGTGTCTATTTTCTTTCCCTGTGAGCCCTGCTGTCAGCTGTCTCATGCTAACAATATCTACATGGAGCTCATGTTTATCACGTGCTAATAGCGTGCGCTTCTGTGTGCTCTGTGGACATACTAACAGCATGATATGCAAAAACTTGACCATTCCTGTCAAATCAAAAATAATAGGAGCCCTGCCATCAGGCGCACCCGACGTTATCTGACGCCTACCAGGTGCACCATGCTGACAGGTACTGTACGGCAACTCATGAATATTGAAATAGCATCTGTCTTGTAGACGTTGAAATTTAGACAAACATATTTAGCTGAAATGTTTATTTGGACAGTTTGGATTGAAGCTGTTAATAACATGAAAAGTGGTTCCAATTATATAATGAAGCAATTTTATGAGCAGTCAGCTATCTCCGTAAGGTCTCATTTACATTAGTGTTTATCTGTTGACTGGTTAAAGCGACCCTCCAACCTAGCAGGAAAAACTGGAGTATACAGAGCAAGTGTCCATTAAACATGCCCGTTGTCTGGGATTTGAAAGCTGCTGCTGCCATTTGTCCATTTTGGTGCCATTTTGTATTTGGCGGCCATTGTTTTAGACTATGTACATGACGTTGGTCACATAATAATGACCATAATGATCATCTACGATCCTTTAGGGAAGTGGTGCCAAACCTTTTTTCCACCAGGGACCAGTTTCAGCAAGACAATTTTTCTATGGCGGGGTTAAGCATGGGGGTGTAGATTAGAATCATGTACATATGAAAACACAAGAGAAAGTACAAACTACATCATTTTTATTATATTTAATGTGACTCAAGTCACCATAAGGCAGAATCAGTGGGAGCACTGAGCTTGTTTCCCTGCAACAAGATGGTCCCATCTAGGAGTGATGGGAGACAGTGACACACAAAGTGTGTTCCTTATGTTCAGTGTACTCCGTAATCTCTAGAGATGAGCGAACAGTGTTCTATCGAACACATGTTCGATCGGATATCAGGGTGTTCGCCATGTTCGAATCGAATCGAACACCGCTTGGTAAAGTGCGCCAAAATTTGATTCCCCTCCCACCTTCCCTGGCGCCTTTTTTGCACCAATAACAGCGCAGGGGAGGTGGGACAGGAACTACGACACCGGGGGCATTGAAAAAAATTGGAAAAAGTCATTGGCTGCCGAAATCAGGTGACCTCCATTTTAGACGAATAGTAGATTTCAAATCCGGGTCATATGAGAATGTGAACTTTGTGACTATGAGACAGGGATAGCTGTACAGGCAGGGATAGCTAGGGATAACCTTTATTTAGGGGGGAATGTTATTAAAAATAACTTTTTGGGGCTCTATCGGGTGTGTAATTGTGATTTTTGTGAGATAAACTTTTTCCCATAGGGATGCATTGGCCAGCACTGATTGGCCGAATTCCGTACTCTGGCCAATCAGTGCATTCTGTTGGCGTGATGAAGCAGTGCTGAATGTGTGTGTTTAGCTCAACTACACCGGTGGAGTAGTTGAGCTAAGCACACAGATTCAGCTCTGCTTCAATCAGCGCTGGCCAATGCATTCTATTAGCTTGATGAAGCAGAGTGTGCACAAGGGTTCAAGCGCACCCTCGGCTCTGATGTAGCAGAGCCGAGGCTGCACAAGGGTTCAAGCGCACCCTCGGCTCTGATGTAGCAGAGCCGAGGGTGCACTTGAACCCTTGTGCACCCTCGGCTCTGCTACATCAGAACCGAGGGTGCGCTTGAACCCTTGTGCAGCCTCGGCTCTGCTACATCTGATTGAAGCAGAGCTGAATCTGTGTGCTTAGCTCAACTACTCCACCGGTGTAGTTGAGCTAAACACACACATTCAGCACTGCTTCATCACGCCAACAGAATGCATTGGCCAGCACTGATTGGCCAGAGTACGGAATTCGGCCAATCAGCGCTGGCTCTGCTGGAGGAGGCGGAGTCTAAGGTCGGACCTGAATGGAGACTGGTGTGGAGAGATCTTAGACTCCGCCTCCTCCAGCAGAGCCAGCGCTGATTGGTCGAGTTCCGTACTCTGGACAATCAGCGCTGGCCAATGCATTCTATTAGCCCGATGAAGTAGAGCTGAATGTGTGTGCTTAGCACACACATTCAGCTCTACTTCATCGGGCTAATAGAATGCATTGGCCAATCAGCGCTGGCCAATGCATTCTATTAGCGTGAACTGAGTTTGCACAGGGGTTCTAGTGCACCCTCGGCTCTGCTACATCAGATTGCTACATCTGATGTAGCAGTGCTGAGTGTGCATCAGATGTGTAGTTGAGCATAACTGGCTCAGCACTGCTAAGTCTCTGCATTCGCATAGGAATGCATTGGCCAGCCTTCGGCCAATCAGCGCTGGCTCTGCCGGAGGAGGCGGAGTCTAAGGTCGGACCTGAATGGAGACTGGTGTGGAGCGATCTAGACTCCGCCTCCTCCAGCAGAGCCAGCGCTGATTGGTCGAGTTCCGTACTCTGGCCAATCAGCACTGGCCAATGCATTTCTATGGGGAAAAGTTAGCTTGCGAAAATCGCAAGCTGACAGGGATTTCCATGAAATAAAGTGACTTTTATGCCCCCAGACATGCTTCCCCTGCTGTCCCAGTGTCATTCCAGGGTGTTGGTATCATTTCCTGGGGTGTCATAGTGGACTTGGTGACCCTCCAGACACGAATTTGGGTTTCCCCCTTAACGAGTATATGTTCCCCATAGACTATAATGGGGTTCGAAACCCATTCGAACACTCGAACAGTGAGCGGCTGTTCGAATCGAATTTCGAACCTCGAACATTTTAGTGTTCGCTCATCTCTAGTAATCTCGTTTTGGTTGCTGTCATTGCAGAAAACCCTGCATAGTACTAGAATCCCGGACATACAGCGGGTCCCGGCTCAACCCCACTCTTTGCTCACCTTATCCCGATGAGCAACAACCAAGCGTCAGTGTTGTGGCTGGCGGGTCCTGGCTCAACTCCGGGCACTGGCCGGCTCCACAGCAGCTGCTGATTCCTCGCCGCTGGTACGCGGACCGATGCAACATGCCCCGCGGCCCGGTACTGATCTGCAAAACGGCGGCTGGGGACCCCTGCTTTAGGGCAAGTTCACATGGAGTATTTTGGTCAGGATTTTGAGCCGCATCCACCTCAAAATACTGACCAAAAAGACAGCTCCCATTGAAATCAATGGGAGCCGGTCAGTTCTTTTTTCCGGGAGCTGTTTGTTCCGGCTCCTGGAAAAACGAATGGACATGCTCATTGGTAGCCTCGCGAATCCGTCTGAAGACACTCCTTCCTCCCGACTAGGCCCATTCATTTGGGCCTAATCCGGAGTGGAGTGCGCGACTGGATGCCAGTGAACTGCACAGGCATCCAGTCACAGCTACCCGTATTTTGGGCCGGAACCTAAGGCGACCTCCGCTGGGTAGCCACGACTGAAAGCCAGTGCACTGCTCTGGCTCCCAGCCGCGCTCTCCGCTCTGGATTAGGCCCAATGAATGGGCCTAGTCTGGAGGAGGGTGTGACTTCAGGACAAATCGCGAGGCAACTTGGCTTGAAGAATGAGCACCTCGCTTCTTTTTTCCGGGAGCTGGAAGAAACAGCTCCTGGTAAAAAAGACCTGAGCTGCACCATTGATTTCAATGGGAGCCGTCTTTTTGGTCAGGGTTTTGAGGCGAATACTGCCTCAAAACCCTGACCAAAAAACAGTGTGAACTTACCCTTAGCCCATTTGGATCTAGCATCCACCCAGGGAGAGTTTCTCAGACTTGGGCAGATTAACTAATAAATAAGCACCAGAATTCAATAACATTCAAATTTTTGAGCCACAAAATCTGCCAAAATGTAGTGCCAAAATTCTGTCAGAAACTAATCTAAGTAACAAGTGTTGTGAATTTGGACAAGATAGTCCAAAAGTAGGCTAGATCATCCAAAAGCATCAGACACTTTAGAACATCTCCAGTAGGTTATAAAGGGGTTGTCCAGGCTGGTAGGAGGTGAAAAAAAGAACAAAACAAAACAAAAAAACACCTGAAGTTTTTGGCCAATTCTGGAGTAATTGAAACAATTTTGAGAACAGAATTCTTTTCTTTTGAGTTATTTAGTTTCTAATGAAGTCGTGCGTTCAACTTGCGCCCTATTACAATATTAGAACAATGATATTGTTAGAGTTATAGACATCCATCAAGAGTATAAAACTTTTACTTTTTAATTCTTTTTTGTCAATAATCTGGAAAAAAAAAATCAAAAACAAAATAATTTTCCTTTCTGAAACTCTTACCTGGAGTTCCACATAAGCTTAATGACTTTGTCAAAGCAACTGTGACATTGGATTTACATTTGTTGGAATCTCATAAACTCTGCTTGAAAGCAATTGTTATTTTTTTCTTTTGTCTGCATGTCCCGGTAAGATCAAAAGTGTTACATGTCTTTGATGTTTGTATAGGTTGAGGTATCTCATAGTATTCGGTGTTTACCTGTGGCACATGTTGACAGGGGCTCAATACACTTCTTTCTGACTGATGCCTTGCCAAGTGTTAAAAATAAGAAGATCACAACGCGCCGGCTTTGCCTGTAGGTCTGAATAGCAAAGCATAAATTTGACATTTTGCATAAAACATTTTCATTTGGAACACATTTGGCACAAATTATAAGTTTTTCTGTGTCGGCCTCCCGCCCGTCGTGTTCTCCGTAGCATGCATTTCTAGGAGAACAGGAAAGCTTGTTATAAAGTTTATGTCCTATGTCCATCACCCTCGGTGGTAGTAATAGACTGAACGATAACAACAAATGTCCTATTTTTATGAAACTAAATCATGTGACAATAAAATGCTATGGTAAAACAGAGGTCTGATTGATTTTCTTGTCTCTGAACATTGAAGAGAAAAAAAAAAAAAAAGCTTCTTGTATTGAAAGAGGCTGAGCAATAGATTCACTTGACTGCATTTCGACAGTGGAAAAGTGGAAACCTTCCATTGTGCGTCCCAGACAGCCGCCTAGGGGAGTTCAGATCTTATTTTCATTGTTTTATTTTCCAGACTCTCCTTCAAAAAGAAAGCGACTGAGATAAACTTTTTCCGTTATTGTATCTTCGGTGCTTTGGATGAATATCACGGTTTTGTCAGTCGTGATCTGGTTTGTTGTTAATTTTTTAATTTCCCATGGGGGATTTTTTTTTCTCCCCTACGTACTGGATAACTTGCTTAAGATCAGCTGTTATTTTGTAAAACTTTTTCTGTAGTCTGTACAGGAACCAATCTAAACCAAAGCCAAAGCTAGGGGTCCTTATCCGGATCACCAGCTTTTCAAGACAATGTTGTTTTTGCAATATTGTCAAAAATGGTTTGATAATAACGGGGAGCTAAAAATAAGTTCACACTATTAATAAATGACACACAAACAACTGAAATCAAGGGGCAATGTGGTGGCTCAGTGGTTAGCACTGCAGCCTTGCGGCACTGGAGTCTTGGGTTTGAATCCTGCCAGGAACAACATCTTCAAGGAGGTTGTATGTTCTCCCCCGTGTTTACGTGGATTTCCTCCAACCTAAATCAATTCATGATTTAGTGTGCTAAAAATTTCTTCTTGGTACATCATGGTAGGATATTGGATGTCCCAGGCATATTGGAAAAATTTCCATTTCTTTTTTTGTAGACATTTTTCTTTTTTGAAGACATTTGTGTAAGGGATCTGGGGAGCTCTTAATATTTTATGAGATTGGCTTGGTCTACGTCTAGGATCTTTGTCCTATTGTAGGGTGAAGATGGAACCAAATATCTACTGAAAGGCATGGTGAGATAGATAGACATTTTTGTACTGGTTGTTAGCATTGCATATAAGCCTGAAGATACATTAACTCTACTATAGTCATTCATCCATTTAGTTGCCGCTGGACTCATTGTCTTGATACTTCACTCAGCGTCCTTGGCCAACCACCTAATATCTGTATAACAAACAAACAAGATTTTGGGTTCAATGTCCATTATTTAATATTATGGAAATGTATATACCTTTTTGGAGGATACATTGTAAATCCTTATTTTCTCCTTTCTAAGTATAGTTTTATAATGGAACATTTCAAGATCAGTGATAATGGCAATTTTTCCATTTTCCTCCGAGATCCCCAGTTTACGTCTTCCTCTTTGGGCCAAAGCAGAGCGCGGCCGCCAAGAACACTACTCACCATCACCTATATCACATAATTTCCTATTTATCTGAATGAGTCCAATTGAATACTACAGTCTCTCCACCGAGCTTCTCCTATCGCCCAGCACAGAGATTTGGGGCATTTCTGCCTCATGGCTCTTCTCAACCATATGACATATGCAATTTGTGGTTTCACACAGGACTACAGATAAACTGACCACTGTGACTTTACTCCAGCAGTCATCCTACTGGGTAAGTAATGCAACTCCAAAGAGTTAAGTGTCATATTCAGCTCCGCCGTTCATCGGTTGGAAAGCTGGACATTTCCAGAGCTTGAAGGGGAAGCTGTTGACAGGAATGCATTAGAGAGAACTCCAGCATAGTTGGCTCGTATTTAGCTTGACTTTTGCTAATAAAGCTGATAACTTTTCTATCTGCTCTGAGACCACACTATTTGGATTAATTACAAGTTTTGCTATCACCGTTGCTGTCATGAATTCACAATGGAGAAGCCGAAAATACAGGATTCAGGATTAACTGGACGCACTTAATTAACATCCGCTTCGGCTTCAGCATTTCCACATGAAGTTCCTTGACAACAGTGAACAAAAAAAAAAAAATTCTACTTTGTCACAGTTTACAGATTAAATGTTACTGCAATACTGTGTGCAATGTGTGCTCGGAGCGGCATGTAAGACATGGGGTTTCCATATAAGCAAAGAATTGGGGCAGTAAGGAGAAAGAATGGACCCCTTCCCTTCCCGAGACATTTTTGGCTTTTGCATGTTTGCTTTTTACTCCACGCCTTCCAAAAGCCATAATTAAAAAAAAAAAATTACACTCAAAGAACTATATGGGGACTTTTTTTTTTTTTTTTTTGTGGAACAAACTTAACTTTTCCGTTGTACCATATCATATTCTAAATGACTGGGAAACTGGAAAAAAATTTAAAATCCGCTGAAATTAGAAAAAAATCTGCACCACCTTTACTGGGTCTTTATGGCAAATATTACATGCTGTCTCTGTTCTTTGGATTGATCGACAAGAATAACACATTTGTATCATTTTGCTATATTTCAATAGTTTTTTAAAAAAATATATACAATTTGAAAAATATTTTTTTTTAAAAAAATATTTGAATCGCATTTTCAGACACCCTAAACCTTTTTATATTTCCTGCACATGGAGCTGTGCAAGGCATCTCTTTTGCAGGGCAAAATTTTTATTTCCAGAATTGTCTCGATCATATTTTGATTTTTTTTTTTTTCCCCTACTAAGGCATTCACCGTATGGAATAAAAAAATTTCTATGTTTATAGTTTTGGCGTATTCTGATATTGGTATACCAGTTTTCTGGTGTAGATGGGTAATAATGGGGTGCGACAGTGGTACAAGGACCTTTCTTGTGCTAATAATGGACCACATCCTCCATTGTGTCCCTCACTCACCAATTTCCATGAATATGAGCACATTTTGGCTGGAACACCATTGTACATGGCATAGAGGAAACCATATCTAACACCAGAGCCTACATGGTAATAAGGGTAAACATGCTTTGTACTGCTCAAGACAAAACTGGATTAAATAAAGTCCTTGAGATGCAGCCACATAGAGATGTGAATCCATGGGGTTGCTTACAGAGTTGGCTTGGGATTAGACCAAAATGTGGATTTTATTGAATTATTAATTCTTAATAAGGTTGCACAGGGTATCTAGGTTGCTACCATCAGAATAGAGACAGCTAGGAGTTATAGTGCAAGAGTCAAGTTAAGCAGCATTTGGTCATAAGACAGGCTAAACCTTTGTTCACATCTGCGTTGGTATTCCGATCGGGCGGGTCCACATGGAGACCCCCACCCCAAATGGAATACTGAACATATTTGCAAGCGGTGTGCAGCGAAAGCACACGGATCCCCATAGACTATAATGGGGTCCATGTGCTTGCCAAGAGATCTCCGCAGCAAACATGAAAAATCTACAATATACTTTCCTCTTCGCATGTTCGCTGAGGAGATCTCGTAGCAAGCACACGGACCCCATTATAGTCTATGGGGTCCATGTGCTTTTACTGCACAGCACTTACAAATGCGTTCGCTAGTCCTTTTGGGGGTTCCCAGATGTGAACGAGGGGTAAGGCCGGTATGAGCAACAAACAAGAAGAACATGGTAACATGTACAAGCTAGACTGATGCCAAAAAGAACATGAGATTGTGTCAGCTCAGCACACACATGTTTCAATGATCATTAGATCACTGTATGACATAAGGTGGTCTAATATGAAGAATTCATTGTGTATTATATTATTATCGTCATCAAAACTTTTAGGGGTCACTATAATTTTTATTAAGAAGTAGGTATATATCAAGATATTCCACTGATGCTTCCTACAACATTAACTTTGCAGAAATCAGATGACAGCTGTGCTAAGTGACTCCATTGACAGAGCCTGTAACAATCAGATGAAACAAATCTTATAGAACTGTAAATGTGTCATAAGAAATGTTTCTTCTCCTTGCTTCTTTCATTCATTCTTGCATCATTCAGAAGATTTCAAACTTCTACAGTCATGGCCAAAAGTTTTGAGAATGATACAAATATTAATTTTTACAAAGTCTACTGCTTCAGTTTTTCTAATGGCAATTTGCATATACTCCAGAATGTTATAAAGAGTGATCAGCTTAACAGCAATTACTTGCAAAGTCAATATTTGCCTAGAAAATGAACTTTATCCCCCAAAACACATTTCAACATCATTGCAGCCCTGCCTTAAAAGGACCAGCTAACTTCGTTTCAGTGATTGCTCCATTAACACAGGTGTGGGTGTTGATGAGGACAGTGCTGGAGATCAATCTGTCATGATTAAGTAAGAATGACACCACTGGACACTTTAAAAGGAGGCTGGTGCTTGGCATCATTGTTTCTCTTCTGTTAACCATGGTCATCATTGCACTGCACAAAAATGGCCTAACAGGGAAGAGTATCTCAGCTAGAAAGATTGCACCACAGTCAACAATATATCACATCATCCAGAACTTCAAGGAGAGAGGTTCCATTGTTGGCAAAAAAGGCTCCAGGGCACCCAAGAAAGACCAGCAAGCACCAGGACCATCTCTTAAAAGTGTTTCAGCTGCGGGATCGGGCTACCAGCAGTGCAGAGCTTGCTCAGGAATGGCAGCAGGCAGGTGTGAGTGCATCTGCACGCACTGTGAGGTGGAAACTCTTGGAGCAAGGCCTGGTCTCAAGGAGGGCAGCGAAGAAGCCACTTCTCTCCAGAAAAAAACATCAGGGACAGACTGATATTCTGCAAAAGGTACAGGGAGTGGACTGCTGAGGACTGGGGTAAAGTCATTTTCTCTGATGAATCCCCTTTTCGATTGTTTGGGACATCTGGAAAACAGCTTACTCGGAGAAGACGAGGTGAGCGCTACCACCAGTCTTGTCTCATGCCAACTGTAAAGCATCCTGAAACCATTCATGTGTGGGGTTGCTTCTCAGCCAAGGGAATCGGCTCTCTCACAGTCTTGCCTAAAAACACAGCCATGAATAAAGAATGGTACCAGAATGTCCTCCAAGATCAACTTCTCCCAACCGTCCAAGAGCAGTTTGGCGATCAACAATGCCTTTTCCAGCATGATGGAGCACCTTGCCATAAAGCAAAGGTGATAGCTAAATGGCTCAGGGAACAAAACATAGAGATTTTGGGTCCATGACCTGGAAACTCCCCAGATCTTAATCCCATTGAGAACTTGTGGTCAATCATCAAGAGACGGGTGGACATACAAAAACCTACAAATTCTGACAAAATGCAAGCATTGATTGTGCAAGAATGGACTGCTATCAGTCAGGATTTGGTCCAGAAGTTGATTGAGAGCATGCCAGGGAGAATTGCAGAGGTCCTGAAGAAGAAGAAGGGTCAACACTGCAAATATTGACTTGCGGAATTAACTCATTCTAACTGTCAATATAAGCTTTTGTAACTCATAATATGATTGCAATTCTATTTCTGTATGTGATAAAAACATCTGACAAACACACAGAAAAACCAGAATGCAGCAGATCATGTGAAAATATAAGATTTGTGTCATTCTCAAAACTTTTGGCCATGACTGTAGGACAATACTCACACTAAGCTTATTCCCTACTAAATGTAGAATCTTTCAAGGTGTTCCACACTTAGGGTGCAACACTTAGGATAGGATAGGACACACCTTAGACCTTCAGTTCTTCTTGGTACTTGCAGACAGTTTTTGGCAGAACTGGACAGGGAAGTTATCCCCGCCATCTTGGAGAACTAAGCACAGATCTTCTGTGGATGTTGCTTGCTTCAATCCATCAGTCTTTTCATGTCATCCCAGATGGACTGGATGATGATGAGATCAGGGTTATATCTGTGGGGGCCATATCATCCCAGAATCCTCCTCCAATGGGCAAAGGTCGCACCAAATATTGATGGAACTTTGATTTTTCTTTTGTTCATTCACCTAACTTTGTAAATTGTAAACTATTAACCCTTCCATTTCTAAAACCAATTTTACTTAGATTTTTTTTTTCCCCACTTCTACCTAAAACTTTCCCACTGTACTGTATATGATACAATGCAACTTAAGGCTGCATTCACACAGAGTAACGCCAGGCGTCATTTGTGTGTAATTTGTGTGTCTTTTACGGCCGTCATAAAACGTTTACATAGAGTTCTATAGGAAAAGACGCCCGTCATTTACGGCCGTCATTTACGGCCGTCATTGTAATGACGGCCGTAAATGACGGCTGTAAATTACGGCCGTCTTTTCCTATAGAACTCTATGTAAACGTTTTATGATGGCCGTAAAAGACACACAAATTACACACAAATGACACCTGGCGTTACTCTGTGTGAATGCAGCCTAAGACATTGGTGTTTTGAGACTACTCAAGATGGTACATTTGATGGTTGAATGTACAGATGGAGCAAAGTTTAATACGACTTTGTGTTTCGTATTATCACAGAAGCCATTGAAAAGTTGTTGAGAGATGAGTTATTGTTAGTGATGGGAAAGGGTTAAGTATCAAGTGTGAAACTTTGCTACAACTATAATATTAAAAAGTGACTATTATTATTAAAAAAAGAATTGGCTTTTGCTAACTTTTAGCTCAAAACAAGGTGGACGATTTACAAAAATTTACAGATTTGACCAATTTTGGCAAATTATTGGTTTAAGTCAAAGGATCAAATGTTGGACATTTGTAAATACTATTCAATATTGTCTAGGTAAAAGGGCTAGGGTTGAGCAATCGGGATTGGAAAAGATCGGATTCCGATCAGCGATTGAGCAAATTTCCCGATCGGGATAGGGATCGGCAGGAAAATGATCGGAAATCAGATTTTGAAATTTTAAGATCGGCGCAACCCCAAAAGGGACTTTTCCCATAGAGAAGCATTGACTAGGGTCGAGCGATCGGGATCGGAAAAGATCAGATTTCAATCGGCGATCGAGCAAATTTCACGATCGCAAACAGGATCGGCTGGAAAATGATCGAAAATCAGATTTTAAAATTGATCCTGAAATCTCAAGATCGGCTCAACCCTAAAGAGGGCACAACCTTGGCGTGTTCCACTTTTTGATGCAAAATAATGGTCCAAGCATTGTCATAGAAAGGGAAAAAGAGCCCAACATGTACCAAGCCTGTGCAAAAACCAACAAACATCAGATGTTACACATAGATATATCTGTTAGTAGAAATTTTGGTATCTTAGTTCTTAGGTCTTAGAATTTCGTCAAATCTTCCACTGGAATAAGGCAAGTGGCGTATAGTTTTATATGGGAGAGAGATTCAGCGATACGTTGTAGCAATCATGAACCACATGTCAAAATAATCCTTTTCTGAGAATTCCTATCAACCTCCAAATGAGGCCGTGCGTGACATGTGTGTGAAAAATGACAAAAAAAAAAATAAAGTGACAGCTACATCTGATGCACTGGAAATATGTATGCCACTAACCTAGCTATTCTAGGTTATACTGGATAAACATCAGGAACATATCTAGAAAAGACAAATGAATGTTCTAGAGCAAAATCTTTTGATGTCACATATATATTGCAATCCTTTAACATAAGATACCTGGACCTTTAGAGAAGAGGGAAAAATTCACTATAAGTTGTAAAAAATATCATATTAACTATTCAACTACTGCCAGACATATATAAGATATAATATGCATATACAGTAGAGTTAATCCGATCTTGAGATTTCAGGATCATTTTTAAAATTCGATTTCTGATCATTTTCCATCTGAACATGATCCCAATCCCAATTCCGATCCTAATGCAAGTCAATGGGATTTTTTTAATGATTGAAAATTGGATTTTAAAAACAATCCTATTCACTACACAGCGTGGAGTCCAAAAATTGAAGGCTTGAATTTTTGGACTCCATGCTGTGTAGTGATTAAAAAGTCCACTGGCTACTTAGTCCCCCCTGCACAGAACCACTGCCACTCACCGGAGCTCTCAGTCCTCTTCTCTCTCATTCAGACGCCGGCAGAGCGCCGCGCATGCCCCCACTTCCCTAGGCTAGTGTTACTGTTGCTGGGAGAAGGCGGTGCTTGTTGTGGCTTAGGAGAGAGTGGGCGGGTACAGAGTGGGGAGAAATGAGTGATACACTCATGTCTCCCCTCCCTGTACCCGCCCACATTATCCTAAGCCCCGCCTACTACCGGCATCAGTAACACTAGCCTAGGGAGGTGGGAGCATGTACGGCGCTCTGCCAGCGTCTGAATGAGAGAACAGAGGACAGAGAACGATGGCCCAGGACTCTGGTGAGCGGCAGCAGTTCTGTGCAGGTAAGTTACATGCACAGTTGAGTGATCACTATCGGAATTCCGTTCCCTATCTTTTTTAGGCGGGATCACAACCCGATCGCGATCATGAAATTTACTTGATCACTGATCGGGATCCGATCTCTTCCGATCCCGATTGCTCAACCCTAATATACAGTATAATAGAGATAGAAGTAGTAAATAGATATAAAGATACCTAGAAAGATAAATAGTAGACATACAAATTGAAATATATATATATATATATATATATATATATATATATATATATATATATGAAGAAATACATTAAAATATTAATAAAATGACTTGTCAGTAAGAAAAATCCATTGTAAAAACATTTGCAAAGAAATATTTCATACATTTGCTAATTTCTATGCAACTCTCCATGTACTATAAAATGCCATATAAATTATTTGTAGGATTGATCCTTTAATAAAATATACCATTATTCATCTAATTAGATAAAATGCTTGACCTTGTAACTCCCGTCTATTGATGTTTAAAGCTTTTGTTTTTTCATACCGGAAATAGTAAATTATCTGTAATTCAGATTTAGTTTACATGAATGACAAGCTGAACTGATGGTTTTCAAAACAGACGCACATTAGATTGTGCATTTCTTGCTTCTTCTCACTAACAATGAAATTTAAATGAACCTGCAAAAAAAAAAAAATATATATATATATATATATATATATATATATATATATATATATATATGAATATTTACAGCAATATAGAGCTATTTACAATTATGTGTTCCAAAGTAAATAAGAAATTGCGAAGCAACACAGAACCTCCCTATGCTCTGTTTCTGGGAATAAAATTACTATAATACTGCTCCAAGTACAAGAATATACTACTTGAATGTAATACTGCATCATGTATGAGTATATAACTACTATAATACTACTCCTATGTATTAGAATATAACTACTATAATACTACTACTATGTACAAGAATATAACTACTATAATACTACTCCTATGTACAAGAATATAACTACTATGATACTACTCCTATGTACAAGAATATAACTACTATAATATTGCTCCTATGTACAAGAATATAACTACTATAATACTGCTCCTATATACAAGAATATAACTACTATAATACTACCTCTTATGTACAAGAATATAACTACTATAATACAGCTCCTATGTACAAGAATATAACTACTATAATACTGCTCCTGTATACAAGAATATAACTACTATAATACTACTCCTATGTACAAGAATATAACTACTATAATACTGCTCCTATGTACAAGAATATAACTACTATAATACTACTCCTATGTACAAGAATATAACTACTATAATACTGCTCCTATGTACAAGAATATAACTACTATAAGACTGCTCCTATGTATAAGAATATAACTACTATAATACTACCTCCTATGTACAAGAATATAACTACTATAATACTGCTCCTATGTACAAGAATATAACTACTATACTACTGCTCATACGTACAAGAATATAACTACTATAATACTACTCCTATGTACAAGAATATAACTACTATAATACTGCTCCTATGTACAAGAATATAACTACTATAAGACTGCTCCTATGTATAAGAATATAACTACTATAATACTGCTCCTATGTACAAGAATATAACTACTATAAGACTGCTCCTATGTACAAGAATATAACTACTATAATATTGCTCCTATGTACAAGAATATAACTACTATAATACTGCTCCTATGTACAACAATATAACTACTATAATACTGCTCCTATGTACAAGAATATAACTACTATAAGACTGCTCCTATGTATAAGAATATAACTACTATAATACTACCTCCTATGTACAAGAATATAACTACTATACTACTGCTCATACGTACAAGAATATAACTACTATAATACTACTCCTATGTACAAGAATATAACTACTATAATACTACTCCTATGTACAAGAATATAACTACTATAATACTGCTCCTATGTACAAGAATATAACTACTATAATACTACTCCTATGTACAAGAATATAACTACTATAATACTGCTCCTATGTACAAGAATATAACTACTATAATATTGTTCCTATGTACAAGAATATAACTACTATAATACTGCTGCTATGTACAAGAATATAACTACTATAATACTACTCCTATGTACAAGAATATAACTACTATGATACTACTCCTATGTACAAGAATATAACTACTATAATATTGCTCCTATGTACAAGAATATAACTACTATAATACTGCTCCTATATACAAGAATATAACTACTATAATACTACCTCTTATGTACAAGAATATAACTACTATAATACAGCTCCTATGTACAAGAATATAACTACTATAATACTGCTCCTGTATACAAGAATATAACTACTATAATACTACTCCTATGTACAAGAATATAACTACTATAATACTGCTCCTATGTACAAGAATATAACTACTATAATACTACTCCTATGTACAAGAATATAACTACTATAATACTGCTCCTATGTACAAGAATATAACTACTATAATACTGCTCCTATGTACAAGAATATAACTACTATAATACTGCTCCTATGTACAAGAATATAACTACTATAAGACTGCTCCTATGTATAAGAATATAACTACTATAATACTACCTCCTATGTACAAGAATATAACTACTATAATACTGCTCCTATGTACAAGAATATAACTACTATACTACTGCTCATACGTACAAGAATATAACTACTATAATACTACTCCTATGTACAAGAATATAACTACTATAATACTGCTCCTATGTACAAGAATATAACTACTATAAGACTGCTCCTATGTATAAGAATATAACTACTATAATACTGCTCCTATGTACAAGAATATAACTACTATAAGACTGCTCCTATGTACAAGAATATAACTACTATAATATTGCTCCTATGTACAAGAATATAACTACTATAATACTGCTCCTATGTACAACAATATAACTACTATAATACTGCTCCTATGTACAAGAATATAACTACTATAAGACTGCTCCTATGTATAAGAATATAACTACTATAATACTACCTCCTATGTACAAGAATATAACTACTATACTACTGCTCATACGTACAAGAATATAACTACTATAATACTACTCCTATGTACAAGAATATAACTACTATAATACTGCTCCTATGTACAAGAATATAACTACTATAATATTGTTCCTATGTACAAGAATATAACTACTATAATACTGCTGTTATGTACAAGAATATAACTACTATAATACTGCTCCTATGTACAACAATATAAGTACTGTAATACTTCTCCTATGTACAAGGATATAACTACTATAATGCTGCTCCTATGTACAAGAATAAAACTACTATAAGACTGCTCCTATGTACAAGAATATAACTACTATAATACTACTCCTATGTACAAGAATATAACTACTATAATACTGCTCCTATGTACAACAATATAAGTACTATAATACTGCTCCTATGTACAAGAATATAACTACTATAATACTGCTCCTATGTACAACAATATAAGTACTATAATACTGCTCCTATGTACAACAATATAACTACTATAATACTACTCCTATGTACAAGAATATAACTACTATAATACTGCTCCTATGTACAAGAATATAACTACTATAATACTACTCCTATGTACAAGAATATAACTACTATAATACTGCTCCTATGTACAAGAATATAACTACTATAATACTGCTCCTATGTACAAGAATATAACTACTAGAATACTACTCCTATGTACAAGAATATAACTACTATAATACTACCTCCTATGTACAAGAATATAACTACTATAATACTGCTCCTATGTACAAGAATATAACTACTATAATACTGCTCCTATGTACAAGAATATAACTACTATAATACTGCTCCTATGTACAAGAATATAACTACTATAATACTACTCCTATGTACAAGAATATAACTACTATAATACTGCTCCTATGTACAACAATATAAGTACTATAATACTGCTCCTATGTACAAGAATATAACTACTATAATACTGCTCCTATGTACAACAATATAAGTACTATAATACTGTTCCTATGTACAACAATATAACTACTATAATACTACTCCTATGTACAAGAATATAACTACTATAATACTGCTCCTATGTACAAGAATATAACTACTATAATACTACTCCTATGTACAAGAATATAACTACTATAATACTGCTCCTATGTACAAGAATATAACTACTAGAATACTACTCCTATGTACAAGAATATAACTTCTATAATACTACCTCCTATGTACAAGAATATAACCACTATAATACTACCTCCTATGTACAAGAATATAACTACTATAATACTGCTCCTATGTACAAGAATATAACTACTATAATACTGCTCCTATGTACAAGAATATAACTACTATAATACTGCTCCTATGTACAAGAATATAACTACTATAATACTACTCCTATGTACAAGAATATAACTACTATAATACTGCTCCTATGTACAAGAATATAAAAATACTTCTGCAGATAATAATAATAATAATAATAATAATAATAATAATAATAATAATAATGATAATAATAATAACAATAATAAGTAACATGAAGAAACTATCATCTATAGATTCTTTGATTGGTGACTGTATTCCTATACATGATTATTCTGTAATCATTAATGTCTCTCTCATGCTTCTTGCTGCTAGGTTCTTGCCTTTTCTAGACAGATGAGATGATTTCAGGAGCTGACTTTGTTACATTACTATACAGTTAGTAAGTAAATATACATTACTGGTCACAGCCATTCTGACGGGAGAAACACTAGTGAAAAGGTCAGAGTGCTCTGCATTAAAATAAAATGCCTGGTAATAACTAAGTATATAAGAGAGTCTTTGAGTTGTTGCTGGACACTGAAATATAATTGGATTTGCCGTTGTCTTCATGGTCTGGTGACATTAACATACTGATGACATCAGATAAACGCGGCTTTAATTGTGTTCTGTAAATGCCAAATCTGAGCAGCAAATCATTCACATGATAGTAGAAGAATAGCATGAGAGTGGTGGAACGTTCTGCAAAGAGCGGTGGAACATGTCACTCCAATTTTCCTTCTCTTTCCAATTATTATTATTAGTGATTACATTTCTAATGGACCTTCTGATACAACGCAAGTAGATCCATATACAGTAATACAAACATCCCAACCGTTCCAGATGTGGTGGGAAAGTTGCAGATTTAGTGTGTTGTTCCGCTATTACAAGTAGTGGGAAGTATATCCTGACTTTAACTCCATACACTTCAAAGGACACAGAAGGAGTTGAGTGCTATGGTGAAGCAGAAAGCTGCCAGCTCCCTGCTTCACCATTCAGTTCTTTAAACTCCTGCAAACATTGTGTCTTCTGCTCCTGAGCCACCACGAGCAAAGATGGGAGCAAACTCCAGGAAAATGGTGGAAGGTGAATATTACTTTTTCAAGTTCTTTTTCTGGGTCATAAGGACGGGACGTTATACTGTGGGGGCTATAAGAAGGGGGTTATTACATTGTGGGGATTATGATGGGCTTTAAAGTGAGTCTATCATATCTACTCCTGTTAGCTATGTAAAACCATACCTTTCTTATGTTTCAGAGCGCCAGGGATGCATAGAAAAATCACTTTTATTCTTTATTTAAATGAGGATCTTGGAGCATAGGGGGAGTTTTAGGGGGGACAGCACGCTCTTATAGTTCTCAGGGGAACTGTGTAGTTCTCTACACCAAAATGGCGTGGGAGTTGCTAATCATTTTTGAAACCCCCCGTTCCGTGCCCCCCCCCCTCACGTCATAGCTTGTTCACGCCCCCTTCTTTTCTTTGACTTCCTCCTTCTTGTGATTCACCGCCTCCAGCCCGGCAGTTTCAATGGAAATCTTGCGCATGCGCAGTAGCACTCCCTCTAGAGCGTTACTGTACACGCTCCCATGCCATTTTTGTGTAGAGAACAACTCAGTTTCCCTGAGAAAAATCTAATGATAGAGCCCCTTTAATGCTGCAATATGATGTTAATTCCACTGTACTATACACCCATTAATATGGGGCCAGCCTGTAGTGCAGTGAAAATGTATATTCACATGGTAGATTTGTTGCACAAAATTATGATTGGTTCTATCAAAACTCCATGTTCTGGATACTCGAACAGAACCATTCAGAAGAAAAGACCTGCAAAAATTTCAGTAAGGAATCTTGTACTCGTGAATATATTCTGAAACAGCAACAGGTTGGTGTAGTAAAGTCCAGGTTCTGACTGGTGACCATATATAGCGCCGCCATATGGCAGAGTAGGGTTTGTGAATGTCGTAGATATTACAATGAGAAAACCTATTTCATTATCTTCATTCGGCAAGAAAAGTAATCATTCCATGACAAATTCATCTCTGCTACATCTGAAGAACGATCAATGGGTAGCGTCACAATGACGATAATCCGATCTCCTTGTGTAGGAGGATATTTAGGTACAAGTGAATAAAACCTGAAGTACTTGTCAGAAGATCTTACTATTAATAGCGTCCTAGCCTCCATGAAAGAGCCCTCCATTGCTATACACAGTGCAGTATAATTACCGATCCCGCCATCG
>NC_134275.1:52591758-52659258 GCF_031893055.1 Leptodactylus fuscus | reverse complement strand
TGGGGTTCACAATCTACATTAAAAATAAATAAATAAATAAATAAAATAATAATAATAATACTGCGTGCAGGGGCTACTATGGGACATAATACTGTGTGCAGGGGTTACTATGGGACATAATACTGTGTGCAGGGGCCACTATGGGACATAATACTGTGTTCAGGGGCCACTATGGGGCATAATACTGTGTGCAGGGGCCACTATGGGACATAATACTGTGTGCAGGGGCCACTATGGGACATAATACTGTGTTCAGGGACCACTATGGGGCATAATACTGTGTGCAGGGGCCACTATGGGACATAATACTGTGTGCAGGGGCCACTATGGGACATAATACTGTGTGCAGGGGTTACTATGGGACATAATACTGTGTGCAGGGGCCACCATGGGGCATAATACTGTGTGCAGGGGCCACTATGGGGCATAGTACTGTGTGCAGGGGCCACTGTGGGACATAATCCTGTGTGCAAGAGCCTCTATGGGGCATAATACTGTGTGTAGGGTGCTCTATGGGGCATATTACTGCGTGCAGGGGCCTCTATGGGGACATAAACAAGAAATGGAAAAGAAATGAGAGGAAATGAGAGGAAATGAGAGGAAAGGACAGGAGGCCCACGAGAGGTGTAAGAAAATATACACTTATACTCACCTCTTACCTCTTCTCAGCCTCCTCGCAGGTTCTAGTACATAGGGTCCTCATCTGGCCTCCTGGGCACCGTCATGCACCCCATGGTCACTGCAAAGGTCCAATTACAGGCCTCACATAGGGCTCGCCGAGCATCATGACACAGGTGATGAACCCCCAAAATTTTGGGTTTGGGTCAAACCAACACTTTTGGAAAATATGGGTCAATGTGAACGGCTTCAATCTTCTCTGCCACTGCTTGTAACCACAGATTGAATACGACACTTATGAAACGCGTCATTCATTTGAGTGCCATGTTTTTTTATTTCTAAAGCGCTCTTGTATCTGGATCTCTCTGCTGCTTATCCTAGGATTCCATGTGTTTTATCTCGGCAATGCCCTTATCCGAGGATTCCTATTTCTTTAATGTGGGTGAGAGACCAAAAATAAGGAAAAACTATAAGTGTATATAGCAATGAGAACTGTATACCATTCCAGGTTTGTAGAGGTGACTATTTCATTCTTACTTGAGAAGTCTAGAGGATGAGATACCTCCGGGGCTTCTATTTACAGTTAGTTTTTGCTTTTTCTTCAGATCTATGTGGTTGTACTGTGGTGAGATAATGAAAGCGCATAAGGTAATAGAAAGAGTAAATCTGTAGTTAAACCGCCCGTCTTCCAAACCATATCCTGTTTTACAATTGCATTGGGAGTATTTGGAGGAAGTAGTCTAAGACGGTCGAGTTGTGTTCAATTCACAAAGGATGTCTTAATAGTTTTTTTTGTTCCAAGTAGCATATTGGGACAGAGTATAGGATTATCATTGGTAGATGTACAGTATACTGACCAGAACCTATTGTATCCTATTAAACAATGCACTGCAAGAGTTTACCCCACACTGTCCATGGGTGCCACAGCTGACTTTTTGAGGCCATTAAAAATATACAATAAGTATCAGAAATTATAGAAATGCAGCAAATTATAACGTGGATTGTGTAATTGACATTGTATAACTTGCCATAACTCTCAACTAGTAATGGATGAAACTTGCAAGATTTGTTTTGCAATTTTTCTTTTGCAAGTTTTGCTTGAAATGTAAATTGAACCAGAATTGCAATTACTATACTATAGGGTCTCTTCAGGTCCCAGTGTATAATAATGGGAGGCTATGGAGGGGTGTAAAAAAAAAAGTAAAAAACAAAACAAAAAACAAAAACAAAAAACAACTGTATTCTTACATTTCCTGAGGTCCATCACTAGAAGATACCATGGAAGCCCTGGGAAGAAGACCACATGCTGGGATAAACCCCAGAAAAGGTGAGTATAAGGGGTTTTATTATTACACACCCTCACTGGTTCACAATTATTTGGATGAACCCCAAAAAATTTCAGGCTCGGCTGAGCCTGCAATTGTCAGAAGCTTAATAGCAAAGCCAGTTCCTTACAAACATGCAGAAAGCCAAAGCAAAGTCAAGTTAAAGTTTGTTAAAGAAAGAAGAAGGGAAGGGTGGGAGGGAGGAAGGAAGAGGAAAGAAAGGGATGTGAAGGGAAGGGAGGGAGGGAGGAAGGAAGGAAGGAAGGAAGGAAGGAAGGAAGGAAGGAAGGAAGGAAGGAAAGGAAGGGAAGGGAAGGGAAAGGAAGGGAAGGGAAGGGAAGGAAGGGAAGGAAGGGAAGGAAGACCATTGTATTGAATAGGTTGTAATGAGAAATTGGAGTCCTTAACCAAACAACCGAAACCCATATAGTCAAGAAGGTGTTTAAATTTGGCAACCTATTTGATCCAGATTTGGGGGACTTTTTTTCCAAACCCTTGTTCTTTTCCATAGGATATTCACTCCATTGCAGGATAATAATGCAGTGCGCTACTGTTCAGGCGGAAGTCTACCCCATCTAGTAGAAGTTTCTTTTTTTTCTGTGAAGTAATTGAATCCCTGTATATATAGTAGAAGTATATTATTCTCTGAGATGTTTCTTCACTGGTCTCATTTACTTGTTCTAACCCTTGTCTTGTACATATATTACTTGCTTACTCCACATCCAATAATAGGGCTGTCACCTAGTAATAGCAAGGATCAGCAGCTATTCCACTAGATTAACTAGACATACAGTTGTATCAGGCACCAAATGAACTTTCAGTACACTATGTCAATAGTACCAAACATACACAAAATGGGGAAATCTGCTAGAAGCTTCCTTCTATTTGCAATTCATAACCATATTCTTCCATGTTAAATATATATATATATATATATATATATATATATATATATATCTTTTTTTACTGGACATCTCTAAAAATGTTGTGGGAAGATGTCGCCTCTTGAAGCTTTGATAGCATGTCATGATATTGTGTTATTTTTTTTTTTTTTAACTGCACATATTCTCCTGTTTATAACCATGTCCAGTATTCTAAAGGGTTAATGATAATTTATTTAGTGATGTAGAGGTATACAGATGGTTTGATTATATTCCAGGTGGTCTAGGATATAGATGATGTTAACAGTAGCTTTTCTGCTGGTATAGAGAAAATAAATGGTTAATTATAATGCTCAATGCAACTTTGGGCAATGAAAGGGTTAATAATAACCTGATTGGAAATAGTGATTGGTAAATAACCTAATAGTGGTTGGCAAATAAAAATGTAACTGGTAGTCTAGGTCTGTGAAGTGGATAATAATAATAATAATAATAATAATAATAATAATAATAATAATAATAATAATAATAATAATAATAATATCCTTGGTAGTCTAGGTCAGTTAAGTCAGTAATAATAACATCTTTTGTGGTCTAGGTCAGTGAAGTTGGTAATAATAGCATCATTGGTGATCTAGGTCTATGATGTGAGTAATAGCATCATTGGTGATCTAGATCTATGAAGTTGGGTAATACATATGATATGATGTGGGTAATACATATGATGTGGGTAATAATAGCATCATTGGTGATCTAGGTCTATGATGTGGGTAATAATAGCATCATTGGCGATCTAGGTCTATGATGTGGGTAATAATAGCATCATTGTGATATAGGTCTGTGTAGTGAGTAATAATAGTATAGGTCTATGTCAGTGAAGTGGGTAATAATATCCTCGGAGGTCTAGGTCAGTGAAGTAATTAGCAACAATATTCTTGGAGTCCTTGGGAATGGAGGTGACTTGTGATCACCTTCCTGAAGGTCCTGGATAGTAAAAGAGAAAACATGTTCCTCTTACATACTCAGATGACCAAGGCCTATGAGATTGACGAGCTGGGATGAGACTTTGTCTGTGATATCTATGTTAGACCCATGGAGGGTGTAAGCTGAGGGAGAAGGTGAAAGAAACAAGATACTCTAAAGAACTGATATAGAAACCATCATGTTGCCAAAGTGGACCACTTCCCTTTTGGGACCCCTGTGCAGTTATATGTCCATCATTTACAATGTGCATGATGAGAAACAATTCCTAGAATCCTGTAATATTGTATCAGAATGTAGAGAGGGTCGGAGACCGCACATGTTTTCCTTGTCATCCCATCAGATAACTTTGATTCACGATGGATTCTCTTACAACAAGAAGTTAATTATTTTTTGTAATACAATTTGCTTACAAAACATGTCGTTTGCATTAGTAATTATGTATCTTGGAGAACATCTGGGCTTTGAGCTGCTGTAATTGCAAACAAACATGCTCGAAATACTCCTCAGAATCAATGTTGAGGCTGACCTCTACCTTGCGTGACAGCTCCGGCTTCACTATCATTTCATTTCCGACTTGATATCAGTTCTGTTTCAAGGGTATAATAAGAAAAGTTTTATTAGATCATCGGAAGAGAATCAGACTGTAATCGTGAAGCGCAGGGATAAAAATAAAAGATGCTATATAAATACATTGAACCTTATCACTGAGGTTCACTTCAGCTAAATATCACCGCATTGAGTGGCAAGAGAATGGGACAAATGGATCCGTCCTAATGAGTGTTCCTGCCCTTTAAGATGAATGTGGTCAGTGCTGTAAAAAGTTATGTTTGGTATCATAGCTAATATAAATTAATTGTAAAAGTAATAAGCCTTAGTAAAATAGATACATGGACGAAAACTGCAGTCGGATGAAGCAAGGGTTCATATAACTGACAGGTCCCTATATATAGATATAGGACAGCATTACATTAGTATTACATAGAACTCAACAAAAGTCATTAAATAAGCCTTCCAAAAAGCAAATTACATTTCTGTACCATCGTGTAGTTTTATGTAGTTGGAAAAAATTCCCTGGAGTTCGATCTCAGCCAATCAGATAGACTGTATATAGGGTTCAGCCAATCCTGAGATTTCAGGATCGATTTTAAAATCCGATTTCCAATCATTTTCCAGCCGATCCCGATCCCAAAATTTGCTCGATCGCTGATCGGAATCCGATCTTTTCCAATCCCAATCAGTCAACCGTTGCTATATAGAATTAATTAAGATTAATGGTAAGATCCTGTTCACACAAACACCAGAAACTCCTATTTCAATGGATATATCGACATGACTGTTATAATGGACTGTCAAATATTGGACACCAGGACTCCAGCGCTGCAAGGCTGCAGTGCTAACCACTGAGCCACCATGTGGCCCCTATGGACATGTCCTATTTGTGTCCTTTGTCACAGATCCCTAAATAGACTGAAGGCTATGAGGAATATGTGAAAGCAGATGCCCCAAAGATGCAAAAGTGTTTGTCCATTATTCAATGACACTTCACAGACAAATGAATGCACATCTCCCTGTGGTACCCCTCCTCCCAATACAGATCTCTATGTCCTCCCACTGCTGCCTGCATCTCTCCCTGTGGTACCCCTCCTCACAGTACAGATCCATATGTCCTCCCACTGCTGCCTTCACTTCTCCCTGTGGTACCCTTCCTCCCAATACAGATCCCTATGTCCCCCCACTGCTGCCTGCACTTCTCCCTGTGGTGGTACCCCACCTCCCAGTACAGATCCCTATGTCCCCCCACTACTGCCTGCACTTCTCCCTGTGGTGGTACCCCACCTCCCAGTACAGATCCCTATGTTCTCCCACTGCTGCCTGCACTTCTCCCTGTGGTCCCCCTCCTCCCAGTACAGATCCCTATGTTCTCCCACTGCTGCCTGCACATCTCCCTGTAGTACCCCAACTCCCAGTACAGATCCATATGTCCCCCCACTGTTGCCTGCACCTCTCCCTGTGATACCCTGCCTCCCAATACAGATCCCTATGTCCTCCCACTGCTGCCTGCACCTCTCCCTGTGGTGGTACCCCACCTCCCAGTACAGATCCCTATGTTCTCCCACTGCTTCCTGCACTTCTCCCTGTGGTCCCCCTCCTCCCAGTACAGATCCCTATGTTCTCCCACTGCTGCCTGCACATCTCCCTGTAGTACCCCATCTCCCAGTACAGATCCATATGTCCCCCCACTGTTGCCTGCACCTCTCCCTGTGATACCCTGCCTCCCAATACAGATCCCTATGTCCTCCCACTGCTGCCTGCACCTCTCCCTGTGGTACCCCTTCTTCCAATACAGATCCTTATGTCCTCCCACTGCTGCTTTCACTTCTCCTTGTGGTACCCCTCCTCCCAATACAGATCACGATGTCCTCCCACTGCTGCTTGCACCTCTCCCTGTGGTGGTACCCCATCTCCCAGTACAGATCCCTATGTTCTCCCACTGCTGCCTGAACTTCTCCCGGTGGTACCCCATCTCCCAGTACAGATCCCTATGTCCCCCCACTGCTGCCTGCACTTCTCCCTGTGGTAGTACCCCTCCTCCTAGTACAGATCCCTATGTCCTCCCACTGCTGCCTGCACTTCTCCCTCTGGTACCCTATCTCCAGGTTTCGATCCTTCTGTTCCCCCAGTGCTGCTTACATCTTTGTCAATGGCAATGTCCTTGTTTCTCCAAAGAGATCATTTGTCTGATGGTGATATTGAGCAACAGAGGCGCAAGTGGAAAACTCTGATTTCGGAGACCATAGCTTATGTACCCTTAGGGCTGGTTTGATATGCTTGGTTCTGGTGACTCCTTTTAAACTGTCACCACCGTGTTATAAAGCACAATACAGTAATAACCATAATACCTTTGGTATGTCTGCTATGACATCAATTATCCTACTCTTGCAGTGCTCCCAGGGCTGAAGACCCGCCCCCAGTGCACCAACTGCCTCATTTGCCTAAGACTTCAAATTTGATATTCTCCAAATCTCCAAAAGTGACCTACCTAAGAAATGTATGATGTGTATCACTGTACTGACAAACATTTATAAGGTGCTTTCCTCACCAAAGGATTCAAAGTGCAGGTGGCATTGTAGAGTAGGGGAGTTAGTGGCTGCCGTACAGGGGCTCATCCCCAACACCCACAAGGGTCATTTGTTTTTTTATAGGAAGACAACTTACTTATCAGTGTATTTCTATCAGGTGGGAGGAAACCGGAGTACCCACAAACTCGGGGAGAACATACAACTCCATACAGATGTTGCATTTGAACCCCGGACCCCCAATGACAGTTCACTATGCCTGGGAGAGGTCATACACTTCCTTTAAGGCTTATTATGGATCAGATGCTGACTTACTGTATAACTTTCCATAGGTGGTGCTAGAGAGACAAATATCTTTCTTCTGGAGGAGATCTCATTTGCATATTTTTCCCATGGAGCCCTGCCTGCAAAGATCCTCAATGAAAAACAGTAGTCCTAAAGCAAATTGAAAGAAATAAAACTCTAACACTAAAGAAAATAAAATCTAATATAAGAGAACAGCATACTATCGTCACCGCGAACAGCGTGCGTCGGCGATGACTATCTATCTGTTTCGCAGGAAAATTAACCTAACAAGCCATTTTACCTTATCAAGTCAGATGAGCAGAAATTGCTGCTGAGGGGCATAAATGAGAATATTCTCCCCCGTATTCCTTTGTGTTTACTCCCGCTGGTTTCCGGATAGATGCAGAGGAATATTGATGTGTTGGTATTTTACCAAAGGGAGCCGAGCGTGCACTGTGCAGCTCGAATCAAAGCCTTCTGTCCGGCTCGCTGTTTATCATGTTGCTTGCACTAGTGAGCCATGAACTGTTGCTTCAACGGTTTATACATTATTTATGGCGCTGAAATTATAAATGTGCATGTTAAAAAAGAATAATCTGGCCACAAAGCTTTAAAAGACATGCATAGCAAATGCGATGGGGATTGGAAGGCTTTCCAAATGTTATTTTTTTGCAGTGAGATAGAATCTCTTCGCCTCATATGACACCGACTTTCTATACCACATAAAGAGAGCGTTTTATTTTATTATCTTTGCAAGGAAAGTTTTTTTCTGTATTTTATTTGCTGTTTTTTTATACAGCACCACCATATTAGTCCAAGACTGTATGTATTGTGTTGCTGTGGGATTCCTAAAAAGAGGGGAACCATTATTATAACAGATTCAAAGGCTTTTTCTAAGACTGTTGCCTCGGGTCAGTTTTGAGTAGGGTTGAGTAATCAAGATCAGAAAAGATCGCATCCCAATCGGTGATCAAGCAAATCTCAAGATCGCGATCGGCGGGAAAATGATCGGTAATCGGATTTTGAAATCTCAAGATCGGCTCAGCCCTAAAAGTGACTTTTCCCATAGAGAAGCATAGACTAGGGATGAGCAATCGGGATTGGGAAAGATTGGATCCCGATCGGCAATCGAGCAAATTTCACGATCGCGATCGGAATCAGCTGGATAATCATCGATCCTGAAATCTCCAAGATCGGCTCAACCCTAGCTTTGAGCCAAGTGCCTCATTGATACAAGTCAATAGTACTTATCGGTGAGCTGACAAAAAGGGATGTATATGATGACATCATCAAACTGGTGAATGTGGACATTTTAACACCATTTTAGTTTTCGGTCTTTAATTCTTTGCTGATTAATTTCATGTTTCTTTAGAAGTATCAGCGATCAGTTTTCCAAATCTCTTCACCCACCATGAAGATCAGATTCCAGGTCCCACTCCCAACACATCCGGCAAAGAACTACAGTTGCTCCGGAAGATACTCAGATTGGCATCTCCCACTGTATGGGGGTGGTTAGACATATCTCAACTTGAAGATGACCTTTTATCACCTCCACCAATTCTAGTTCTTATTACTTTTGTTAATAGGCTCTCCTCCACTGATTCCAGCACTGTTGGAATTTTCTCTCTAGCCCCCACCATTCCTGAGCAACAAACACAGTTCGCTTTGGTGCCTGATGTACTATTTAGGCTCTGTATTGTCAGAAAGGCGGTGTCAGACAAGGGGTGTGATTCAAGCTCCTATCAGAGGCAGCCAGTGTCAAAGCTCAGAATCACACCCCTTGCCTGCTTGTGCCTGACCCCACCCACTTGACAGTACAGAGCCTAAATTGCATATGAGGCACCAAAACTAACTGCAGTGACTGCTCAGGAGGGGTGGGGGTTAGAGAAAAAAAAACAAAACAACTGTGCCAGCATCAGTGGAGTTGATTAATTGATGTAAAGAGCTGGAGTTGATGTAGGTCCTCTTTAAGAAAGACCTGGGGCGCTGGAGTCCTGGGTTTGAATCCTGCCAAGGAAAAAATCTGCAAGGAGTTTGTGTGGATTTCCTCCCATACTCCAAAGACACACCGAAAAAATGTAGAATGTGAACCCTGTATAGACTAAAAAAAAAAGTCCTGCATATGCCCTGGTGTAATAAAAGGTCCTCCAGAAAACAACACATTACTTTTGTTTTCTGGATCTTAGAGGATGCCTTTAAGCATGTGACCCTTTTAAAATATAAAATCTAGTTCCCCACAGTCACCAGTAGGGGAAGCTTTGGAATATAAAGAAGAAATGTATTATTGAATTCAATGGAGATATATACATTGATCTGCCTCTAGAGGAAGCCATGTTTTAGAAAATACTGTATATATAGATATAATGTATATTGATAGGTCGTGAAAATATGAAAACAGCACTTTGTACACCTTTAGAAAAAATGGTAATTAAGGGAAGTATTTAATTTTATTGTATTTCTATGTATTTTTGTGTAAATAATCTACAGCAAATACCAAACTCAAATCTTTCTGCAGGAATAACCATCATGTACAAAGAGCTGTCAAGCGCATACACAGCTCCTACATCCTGACATCCAAATAAACCTATATAAAGAAAACTGGGTGACAGTAATGGCTTTCACTCTTGACTTGAAGGTCATGTTAGTGCAAGTAAATTGACCAATGCTTCACATTGCTCTTGAATCGGAGGTATCAGATGTCTAAACAAATAGAAGCTCCGGGAAGCAGAGACTAGTCACTTTGAGCACATTATTAGTCATAGGCATAGAGAATGGTGGCTCTTGTGATGGTTGGGTGGTCCTCACCCAAGGAAAAGGCTTAGGTTTATAGTAACACAGCAGGAGGGGTCTTGTTACAAAAATAGTGGACATTCTGTTACTTTGTGTCATATAATAATTCTTGTTCTGAAGTTTCCAGCTTAAATATTTGGCATACTTTCTGTAACACCCTCTCTGACCACACGGTGTGCTGTTGGCAGGAAATGTGTCCTTGAGAAACACAAAGCAAAAATGGACATATAACTGTAACATCTGTTCAGACTTCGGTGCCATCCTCTGGCCGCATACTACCGTGCAGGAGGCATGTTCAGCTATGATTCCTTGCTTTAGGTTTTTCTTGTACTGTCTGAACACTGTTCTATCCCCCCACCTCTGTAATTGACTTTCCACCACATCCATCTCTTACGCCTTTGTTTCCTTCTGCTGCTTAAATATTTAATCACTTGTATGATTGACATCTTTTCCTTTCAATCAAGTCGGGGGTGGGTTTTTTCTATCTGTATATTGTTTTCCCACCCTCACCTTTGTGCTTGCTATTTGCCTTTCTGTGTGGGCAGGCTCTATATTATTACTGTTTGTATTTGCATTTCTGACCTTTGGCTTTTCTTGTGACTATTCTCTTGGATTCTCATTCTGTACTGCACTGCTTGACTGGTTCTGACCCCTTGGCTAGCTCACCTCCTGTTTGTTGTTGTTTGTCTTGTCTTCATTCTGTAATCAAATATACCAAGAAGAGACTGTCACCCAATTGTCCTCTGCCGCCTAGGGCAGTGAGGCAAGTAGGCATGGACAGGGTTTAGCTTAGGGCTCACTGTCTTGTCGTTCCCTTACTCCTAGGGTTCACCAGCATCTACTGGGGAATTGCTCTTCTACCAATTCCCTTACAATAATTATATATAGAGCCTCAAAGCCCCATCTTTGGTGAAATATTTAATACAATATATATATATATATATATATATATATATATATATATATATATATATATATATATATATCACTGTCAGCTTTCCAGCAGTATATAGAACTACCTGTGCCCCGGACCATGAAAAGTCCTGTTTAAGTCTAATTTTTGCAACTGGGTAAACTACTGAATCATGATATCTTATCACAGAAAATAACAAAAACCATAGAAAACCTGATGAAAGAGACAGGTTAGCACAGTATTGTTACATTATGATTCATGAGTATCTATTTATCTATAGATCTATAGCTCAAGATACACATGCAAGCATGTGGTACACACAGTATGAACTGCATGCAAACAAAGCATTTACCTATAAATTATTACACAATACACGTACATGTAAACATAATTATATGTGGAATAATTTGTAGATGTTTTATAAATAATGTAGATATAAGCATAGGAAACCTATAGGCAGATAACACCAGATAATGTTAGAGATAGAGAGACAGATAAATAATATTGATAGATAGATAGATAGATAGATAGATAGATAGATAGATAGATAGGAGGTAGATAGCTAGATAGATAGATAGATAGATAGATAGATAGATAGATAGATAGATGATAGATAGATAGATAGATAGATAGATAGATTAGATGATAGATAGGAGATAGATAGATAGATGATAGATAGATAGATAGATAGATAGATAGATAGATAGATAGATATAGATAGTGTAGTTGATTGATAGATAGATAGATAGATAGATAGATAGAATTACCTACTATAGACTTCTTAGACTGCTTGACAAGTACTGAGTATATTAGAACAGCCGGCCCATATTCCTCAATAGTCGGACTATACTGTGAAGTGTGCTGCTTGCTACATTAAGATTCCATAGAGATATAATGCTTGCTGTTAGGCCAAAATTACTAAATATGCCCTGGTGTGATTTGTGTCCTTGTCAAAAAGCAAGTAATAAATCACAACACCAAGGCTTAAAGGGAACCTGTCACCATGGACAGTCTACTGGCAGAAGCAGAGGATATGTTTGATATACATGATTGATCTACTATATGGTTTGGTGGGAATATATTCTGTATAATTTCTAATGCATTCATTAAATGTATGCTCTTTATAGGTTTAGGAATCTGTTGGGCGGTGTCAGTCAATAATTGACAGAGGTAGCTGTCGGTCACTGAGGAGGACCACCCCCTCCCCAAACCCCCAAGCTCAGTATGTTGCAAATTATTCTGAATGATTTTTTTTTTCCACATAGTATTGGTCTAATTTTATAAATGGCACATGGAAGATGGAGGGCTTGTTGCAAAATTAACCTTGGGTCCTAGGAGCTCCAGGTTACTGTAATGGATCTAGTCTTGGGCTGCATAACAATATACACTCTTCAGGATAGGGGTTGCATTACCAAGGAGGAAAAGTCTTGAATTTCTGGGAATTACAGGATGGATAGAAATGTTAATAATATGCAAATTGTACAAAATTAATTGAAGCAAAACATTCAAAATCTCTCAATTTATGCAGTATGGAGTAGGAACGCCATGCACAGAGGTCCCCGCACCTACATGCCTTGGCATGCTATCAGCGAGGTTATTAATGGTGGTCTTGGAAATGTTATGTCACAGTAGCACAAGCAGCCTGGTGTTGTCCTGTTGGAAAATGGCTACTGGGACACTTTGGAGAGATGGCTGTATTACTGGATCCACAACCAAATAAATGTAACACCAAGCTGTTAGTGTTACTGAAATGAATTCACCACGGTAGCCTGTGAACTTGGTGGTGTTAGGTCACTTGTAGGTGGATTTCTGACTCGTAGTCCAACGTCATGCAGATGCCTTCTGATGGTTGGCTTTACCACTGTTTGCTGCCCTAAGATTGAGATGTGACTTCCAATTTTACCTTCAATACCGAATGAATCACTGTGCCCATTCTTCCTATCAGATAATCCATACTTGTAGGGTTTTGCCTCCATGAACCTCTTGCTGTCATTCCAGTTTGTTTGTGTTTTTTTTCTCCCAAACCATTTGGCACACGACATTGAACATCACTGACATCTCAGCCTAGGCGCGTGGAGATCTACTAAACCAAAGACTCTATTTCCTCTTAGTTTGCAGTAAATGGGGACAATTGGAGTATCCTGAACAGGAGACATTGTTCAATCATCCCGCACCACTTAATCCAATTTTTGAGGTTTCATGTGAGTAAAAACCTTCACTTTCATTCTAGATGCCACAGATTAGAGCTAGGGGCTTGAAAACTTTTGCAGATTTCAGTGACATCTGCAACTTTCCGATTCGTATAACCTTACGGATTGTCCTTCTCGGTCTCCCAATTTCATAGTTAAGGCACAGGCAGATGACTCACTCCTACAATGAGTAGCTTAGTAAATTTTGGAATTTTGGAACATTTTTATTTACAGCTGCCTTTTGTTCTAGAATTTGATGACGTAATGTTGATGTTCTAAAATTTGTTCTTGACATTTAAGATAACGGAACATTTTAAATAATCGGCTATTGTTATTTTTGATGGCTGGTGCAGTTGAATTTATGCAGCTCTTTGTCTAAACTAACATTTTTCCATTCAAACTAAATTTGTTGATGCTGAATCTATTTTGGCCTTGAATAATAGAAAAGCATCTCTAACTATCTGTTATTGAGTACAACCTGTTGTGTTCATGGACTATTGATCCATAAGAAGCAAAACAAAAAAAACTTTTTGAAATACAAACATAGAAGAGATGACCATGTCCAAATGGTCACAACTGCCCTCTATAACTAAAGATGTAGTCTTGTGTATACATACCTTCCTCTCCCTGATGGACCAATGGTCATCTCCTATAGTTTGAGGCTCCATACTGATAGAAAGATTAAGGGATCTGATTCATCTCCATTAATGAGCCTCATAGGAGAAGCTGCAAATTCAGATATGCTAAGTACACCCTTGATGCCCCTCTTTAGTCATTTGTCATGTTGTGCTCCTACAGTTGGCGTAAACAGCCTTTCTGGGATCACATCTGTCATTGAGACTAAATTAAACTTGTAAAACCTCCTTGAATTTCTGTGATACTACAGGGAAAAGAGAAAGTGCACGGTGGCTCAGTGGTTAGCACACAGTGCTGGAGTCCTGGGTTTGAATCCTGCCAAGGACAATATCTGCTAGGAGTTTGTATGTTCTCCCCATGTTTGGATGTGTTTCCTCCCCTACTCCAAAGACATTCTGATATAGAACTTAGATTACGCACCTTACTTCAGATACTGTTGACAATATCTGTAAAAGCACTATGCAATATGACGGCGCTATATAACTGAGCTAAATGAATAATAATACAAAAGTATCCTGGAAAACTAGGTGAAGACCTGGGTTCCCTCACATGCCTACCTATCACCGTTTCTGATTTTCTCACGATTCTTGAGTTCCTGTGTACTTGAGTATTAAAATTATTGTGCAATTTGACATCTGCTCTGAAAACTTTAAACAATTGGGCTAGAGGAAAGGATTCATGGCTAACTACCAACAAACATTAATCGCTTCTACTCTGCCACAAAGCACCAAATTCTGGTCAAATCCCTGAAAATTCTATATCTTGAAAGGAATGAGACAACCATGGAGGACCCTAGTCATGTATCGACCTTAAGGGATGTTTTGTCTAGAATGCATTTGTTTCTGGAGCCCACCTGCTACCAAGACCTGCTACCTGGACCTTGCATGTTGGATCTAGGTTGGAGACTGCAAAGCCCTTCTACTGCTCCACCAACAGTAAGAGAGAGAGAGAGGTCTGGTGTTTACATAAAAAATTCCCAAATGGCTAAAAGACCCCTTTCTCGGATAGAGCCTAGTAGTCTATCAACACGAAATCAAGGGCTAGTTCTTTTGTAGGTCAATACAAGATGTGGACCCCACACTCACGAAAGTAAGACCCCTTTGTGACAAGCCCCTAGAATTCAGCCTAAGGCTGGGGCTTCACATTGTGTAAACAGCCAAAGTTGCAGCATTGTAAATGGGTGAAACATAACGGAAAACAAGTGCCAGGTTACAATCTACAAGTGGCTATTCGGAAATCCTATTAAAACAGAAGTTCAATAACAAAGTATTTTCAGACTCCGACTCATTAATGTAAAATTTACCGGCAAATGACAAAGATGAAGCCATAGGTTTTTGTGATGTGAATTTGTAAGCGGTTCAGGCGGCTCCAATGCACAGATGTAAGCACTAATTAATAATTAAAATGCCACACGGAAAAAATAACCGGCGTCTGTAAACCACAGGTGCCATTTAGATACCGAGACACGGATAGCACTCAGGAAAAATGAAGGACATCAGGCAAGCATAAACAGAGGGCAAAAAGGCCAAAATGATCAATTTATTCATCCCTAATTTACACCAACAAGCAAAAAGTCAGCCTGAGGTTTTAAATAGCTTGTTTCTAGGAAGAGCCCTGACACCTTTGTCTGCCAACGCTCAATGGTTCATAATAGACGGATTGCTCTACGAGGCAGACGCTTCGCTTCCAACTCCAAAAATTCACCCATAGGAAAGAGATAATAAGCCTTCATAATTCTGGGTGCTCAAAAATTTCCCCAAAGATGTCCCACTAGCAACATTGTAATGCCACAATTTGCCCACAGCTCACATTTCATGACATGGACTATGGAGGTGATGCACTGTAGATGGCAGCCCGAGATAGAGCGAAGAACAGCTGACTGTTTCCCTCCTTAAACTATGTTCATAAGCAGAACATCAGGGATGCATTCATGGCACCTGCTCCCGATCCCCTGGCAGTGCGCCCTCTGGCAATGGCTTATATTCAGCTGTATTCATGTCACAGTTAAAGGCTATGGCAGAACATGAACAGTTGTCTCCCTGTCCTGCCGTACACTCTGGAAAGGCCATAGAAACGTCACCGCTTACACACAAGGGACATCAAAAACTTAAGCTAGGCTGGTGCAATACTGTGACATCATCAAGGCGACCTCTGCCATGTTGCTGACAAAGCTTGTAGGCTTATCTGCTCTATATATGGTTAGTTGATTATTTATGTATTCTGAGAGGGCACTTTTAGGGCATGGGGCACTAAGAAGGCATTATCACTTTGTAGGGTCATTAAAGAAATTTAAAAAAAATTATACTCCCCTACCCCAAGCTCTCTACTCAAGTGGGTACATTCCCAATTCTCCTTGATAGTAGACCAAGCTGGGCCAGAAGTGGTAAGATTCCACTGGCCTTAGCATTCACACACACAGTACCATGTCATATGAGCAGTGATGCCACCGGTACTACACATGTATCAAGTGATTGACTGCAGGAACCGTGGGAACCTCATCACCACCTCCTACTTGGCTGGGAACAGCACCAGTGTTGCTCAAAGGCATCCCCCCAAGGTATAACTTTTTTGGCCTGTTCACTATTTTTTTTAAAGCCCTTTATGGTAGCAATTTTGCTTCGAGTATGGGAGTAAAGAGACTTCTCAAAGTGTGGGGACAAAGTTTGGGATTTTCCTCTTTCTCAGGTAAGATAGTTGGGAAATGTCTTGGAGCTCCTTCCATGGGAAAGAACCCACCATGCACTCATAGAAGTCCGGTTGACCATTGCATACTTTTCCAGCTCAAGCTCTACTACAGGCTCAGTTGGACGGCCTACCCTCAATTAGTCTTCTCACATGTGCAGGGACTCCCTGAGCCTTGTCACATGTGCAGGGACTCCCTGAGCCTTGTCACTCGACATGCCAACTGCTCTTGGTACGCCAACAACCCGGGTTTTGTTGTCCCAGTGCTCTATTCACCTTTCATTCCTGAGCTGCTTGGAGTAGTGCCCTCTAGTGTTGTGGAGGTTTAGTACATTACAAACAACAGAATTCAGGGTTCACAGAAATGAGAACTTGCTTTAAGCAGCACTTTTTTTTTTTTTTTGGTAAATGCATTAACTAAACTCCATTCCCATCCAGTTTTCTGTCTTTTCTTCATTTATAAAGGCAGCAAGATGGCTCATAGCAAAAGAGATGTTCACCTCTGTTCACATTCGCAGTAACCAAGTTACTGAGACACAGTATTATTTTGGTCCAGTAAGCATGTCAAAGCATATTTTCCTCTGTTTTAGTACGTGCAGCCTGATATAAAGAAAGATGTAGGACACAATCATAGATCTTTACAGTGGAATTAGAGCAATGCACACATGCAATGTAACAAGCTGCGAGGAGAGTGAACTGAATAAATCAGGTGCTGCTAAAACCTGTCAAAAACACTAGAGGAGAAGAGGCTGATAAATGGAACTGCGGAAATGTACAAGGTAGCCGGACTGGAAATCAGATAAAGGCTGATACCTATAGATGGCTGCATAGAAGATCAATAATGAACTGACCTGTGAACTGTATCATCAGCCTTTCCATGTACTTACAGTATGCCTCACAACAAGGTGGGCTGATCATGAATTTTCCCAAAAGTTCATAAATGATTATAAATTTACCAAAAATTTCAACATTTTATGGGCTTGCCTAGTTCGCCTAGCATGAACCCAATTATTATGGGATCTCTTCATGGTCCAGAGTATAATATCCATAGGCCACAGAATGGTATGTCATTTTTTTTTAAATGTAATCCTCCTTGGCATCTTCTGATGATCCAGTCACAGTAGGCCTGTTATTGGTTCTCCGCAATTCTCATAGTATAATAATCAAATTTACCCTTTATTTCCAATTCAGACTGAATAAATTTGGTCTGAAATCAATTTTCCTGGTTAACTTGGTGAATATTCACAAGACAAATCATAGCTATACTGCATGAGCCACCATTTTTTTCCCATTGATTCTCATTGAGAGAGATCCAGTTGAGTTATGGAGCATTACAGGCAGTGCAACATGGGTTAAAGTGTGCAAATTATCTTACTCCAGCAAGAATAAAACTGTCTCTATAGTGTCATCTTTAAACAGCTACCGTCGGATATGCCGGACTTTGTGTCCGGCCAAATAATACCCCGCGGAGAGGCTGGATAGGGACATCGGTGGTTTGCTTTTAAAACCCATTCAATTGAATGGGTTTCCATACTGACCACCGGGAAGTCATCCTCTGTCCAGTTTCTCTGGGGCTTAGGAAAGAAACCTGGCAGAATGACAAAGGGCGCACAAGAGCGCAAGTGTGAACATCCCCTACCTGGGGATCTCATATTTTTGGGCAGTTATTAAGCTGTAAATCTGCTTAAGTTTTAATGTGATAAAAAATGACCATATAGTGTCCATATAACAGTGCCATAATGTGTACAAATTATATTGTAAATAGGTTTCCTTTATAATACTCAAATAATAGAGACCCTGTCTGAAACCATTTGTATGTTTTTATCCACGCTTTCTTTTCAGACCCCAAAGTATAAGTAGATGCCCAAGGGAGGTGCAGAGAGATAATAAACACCCATACTCGTCTTCCCTTACCTCTCCTGGGTTCTCATATAATATCCCTTTCTTAGCCGTGGCCCTCTTTGGTCATCTTTCTGTTTTGTTTTGATGTCACAAACCTTAGGGGAATACTGAGGCTTATGATTGGGCCATAGTAGTCATGATGCTTTATGGTCCTCTGGGGCATATAACATCACCCTGGAAGCAGAAAGGTCACCCAGGAGGAGGTTTTGGGTTTGGTTGAACTCAAAATTTTTGTAAAATTTGCAACACATCAGCTCATTATAAACTGGTTTGCTCATCTCTAAATATGACATGTGGACATTATGTCACTGGACTGAGAAGAGGAAGAAGTGAAGCTCATCCAAACACCGGAAGCTCTTCAAACTGCTGATGGGTGGATTTTACCAATCTTATATTGATGGTGAACATAAGCATAAGCCATAAATATCACAGTCCTAGTTAAAACCATCTAATATATCACAGAGTGTATGAAGTGACCAATATACAATAGGGATTGTCTGGAGCACTCGGACACCACACACTAGAGAGAGCCACCAAATCTCTATCATGGTGAACTTCCGAACATCAGAAGGTCAACTTCGACCCAGACTTTACTTGATTTGGTTAAATCCACAATTTTTTAAGCCTCAAATTCAGAGTATTAAAACTTGATTCCAACTTACTCTAGCTCCTCAGTATTTTTTTTTTTTTTTTTTGGAAACCGTCATTGCCATGGGCAATGTCCTGTAGCTGTAGTTCCAGTCTATAACCCAATGGTAACTGTGTAATCAGTAAAGCAAAATAAATGTTTACATCCTGCTGTTCGGAACTGCCCGGAATATCATTTAAACTTGACATATACTTGTCCTTTCTCCATAGCATGAGGAATAGCATTTGTCCGGAGTGCTCCGTATGATTCTGTTTATGTTGTATTTTATGGAGTTTTTCCAAAGTCAAAGAGCAGAAACTTATAAATGTAGCCAAATGCCCCGAGCTGTTGGCCCAAAGAATTAATTACTTCCCTGCTGGCCGTCTTTAATGGGACATTTTTCCAATCCAAGAGCACATTTTTAGAGCTGTTTTCTCTCTCAAGCTCGCGGCAACACGGCTCACAATTGTAATTCGGAGAATGTCAATCAAGTACAATTTAATCATTAGGGTTCTCTGATTGTACTTTATTTTGTTGATGCTGGGATGAGTTTTTAAATTAGGAATTATGTTCGAAAAAATAAACCAGATATCTAAACTTTCTCAATTATTTTCCAAGAACTTATTTTTTTTGTATCGCTTTGAACTACAGACACAGGTTATTCTGAAATCTCACGCTGTATTATTACATTTTTTTTGTCTACATTTTCCTTGTTCATTTCGCTATAAAAGATGTGAATTAGCTGACGGAAGAAGTTTCTGCTGTGTTGACTTGTTTTGAAAATTTGGTCGTCGGAAATGGAGGTCTACTTAATGAAAATAAAATGCTAATTTTGATGAGATCTCGTAAGACACGGGTGGAATAAAAAATGATCCAAGGCGAGGAGTAAGCGCTTGCCTTTAGCAACTAGTTCCAAACATTAATTACATACCACTGCGTGCGGAGAATGATGCTATCAGTGACATCATCGGACTCTATGCAGCACTATGGGGTTCATAAGGCAATTAAATGTTGCAAATTAATGGGAGCAATTACCTAGTTTATGGTGTAGTCTTGCGCTCAAGGATCGCTTTCTAGAACTTTTGTACTTATGAAAGCAATGATAGGTAGAGCAGAGAAAACATCTAATTTGCACACCTTCCGGGAGTTCAACAGATAATAAGAACATGTTATCTTATAGTTATACTCTGCAGCTTCACAACTAAAAATATTAAGTTATGTGTATGCAAAGTTTAAGGAAACGCTAAGGAAAGAATGGGACCTGCTTAAAGTATTTCCCACTACATATACAGATATGTCCACACTCCAATTTAGTTAAGGATTCCATTTTGCCATAAATCCATTCAACACCATATCACAACATGTTAACAAAAGCCTTGAAAAATTAACAATTAACATCCCCCCTTGAGCTGTCACTTATGAAAATGTTAGGATAGTCAGAACATTGCATTGTGATAACTAGGGATGAGTGAATTGGCTCCATTACAAATTTTACCAAAATTTTTGGTTCAACTAACTGCAAAGTTTTGGCGGATTTCCACTTATGATTCTCTTGAGACCCTATTGTATAATCATTTTGGCCCAGAGAGGTGCAGAAAAAAAACAAAAAACAAACAAACACTCATGTTCACATTATGTTCACATACCTGATGAAGATCCTAGAGAGACTGGTCCTGACACACCTACGCCCCCTAGTGAGCTCCGCTCTGGACCCCCTCCAGTTTGCCTATCGGCCGGGCATTGGGATAGATGATGCCATCAACCACCTTCTTCATAGAGCTCTCTCTCACCTGGAGAAACCCAGGAACACTGTGAGAATAATGTTCTTTGACTTCTCCAGTGCTTTCAACACCATTCAGCCGGGGCTACTGAGGGAGAAGCTGAACCTTGGTGGTGTGGACCATCACCTGTCCAACTGGATACTAGTCTACCTGACTAACCGCCCTCAGTATGTGAGAGCCCAGGACTGTGTGTCTGACACTCTGATCTGTAGTACGGGAGCACCACAAGGTACAGTTCTTGCCCCTATTCACACTCTACACTGCTGACTTTAGGCACAACTCATCCAGCTGTTACTTACAGAAGTCCTCCGATGACTCTGCTATAGTAGGCCTTATCACTGATGGCGACTATAGGGAATACAGAGATTTAAACTGGGATTTTGTTGAATGGTGCCAGCAGAACCAGCTCAGGATTAATGCTGGGAAGACCAAGGAGATGGTGGTGGACTTTAGTAAACGGAGAAGTGCTCCGACCCCGGTGGAGATTCAAGGGACATGTATTGAGATAGTCAGGACTTATAAGTATCTGGGTGTGCTCCTCAACAATAAACTAGACTGGGCTGATCACCTGGAAGCGCTGCACAGAAAGGGCCACAGCAGACTCTACCTGCTCAGGAGGCTGAGGGCCTTCAAAGTCCAGGGGCCACTTCTTAGGGCCTTCTTCAACTCTGTGGTTGCTTTAGCCATCTTTTTCAGTGTGGCCTGTTGGGGGAGCAGTATATTAACCAGGGACAGAAATAGACTTGACAGGCTGATCAGAAGTGCCAGCTCTGTCCTGGGGAGCCCCTGGTCCCAGTACAGGAGGTGGGTGACAGAAGGATACTGTCTGTGGTGACCTCCATGCGGGAGAACAAATCCCACCCCATGTATGGGACCTTGATGGGACTTGGCAGCACTGTAAGTGACCACCTGCTTCACCCCAAGTGTGAGAAGGAGCTATCGCAAGTCCTTCCTTCCAGGCTGTATAATCTACATCAGACCAAGCGAAGATCACTCCACACAGAGAACTAATGATTATGACTATGAAGTCTTCCTTCTTTCTTTCTCTTCCGTTCCTTAGCTGCTATAGACTCCTAGTATATCTTCTCTTCTCAGCATATGTGTGTCTATGTCTGTAATATATTACTGTGTATTATTCTGTATCTGTGTTTCTATGCTGCTGTAACATACTGAAATTTCCCCACTATGGGATTAGTAAAGGATTATCTTATCTTATTACCTCACATCTATGGGGTTCCACAACACCATTTGGATGCCATGGTCAATCCACGGAGAGGACATTTTTCCACACCTCTTCTGGGACTCTGATTATTATAATCTGGGATCTGAAGAGAATCCAGATTATAATATTAACACCTCTGTTTCTATTCTTACCAAAATGAAACTTGTGAGCGAACCCCACAAATATTTGTGAAACAAACCTTGCCAGACTTCACTCATGATAACTTGTAACAATATTATGTGTTTAGAAAAGCAGCTTAGTTTAGTTTATTTGTATCCCAACCAACCGATTCAGCCAGAAGATCAGAGAGGGGAGGAGACTTATTGCCTATATAGAGGAGAGTCGATACATTTTGGACTCTTGAGGTCCCACCACTGAGACCTTCATCAAGAACTATCACGGGAATCCTCCTCAGCAGATGTATGGAGTGGTGGTCAGATATGCACAGCTGAGTAAGAGGATTTGGCTGTTTCTTTATATTTCCTAGCATTGTGTGTGGGGGCAACAAGGATATTATATCACATTTCCCTTCTACAGAATTTTTGGAGAGAACAAATGGAAGACTTAAGACCTCTAAACTACAATGTAGTTTCCGGGGTTTCTAGGAAGTTATAATGTCGCAACCAGATCTAGGCTAAAATCTCTGGGTCCATCACCAAGAATTCAAAGGATGAATTTAGGTAATTTGTACCTCTCAAACTTTTTTATGGCATAAGTACAGCTCACATCTTTGTGTTACTGCATTCAGGAGGTTGTATGAGAAGATCTTTAATCTGTTGTGTTTGGATTGTATAAGCAGTGACGTATACAGTGCAATGTTTGACTATTTTTGGGCTACACTTATCTGCCCTAGGGTTACACAGAGTGTGCAATGTTGTTGTAATTTGACTTTGTGTTTTCCAGCACAGTCAGTCTTGGATTCATCAATCTTGCCTTTGGGATTTCCAGTAGGTTTCATAATCCATTAGTTTGGAAATTGTCTACAGAAGAAGTGATATTTAGTGAATACTTTCTGGTTTGCTTGTCACCTTTCTATACCTGGAGCCTATCGGTAAAACTGATAATGAATATTCCTAGTGGTTAATATCGTGATATACTCTAACATGATCTACATGCACACTGTACAAATAGTTATAGTGTATGCAAGGTTTGGATACCCTAGTGGCGGTATAATCTCGGCATTCCTTGGTGTATTGTTGTCCTTTTCTTGGATCTCCTTTAGATTGATATTTACATTGATATTAACTTACTGCATTTTATATAAGCCACCTGGAGCTGTATTACCATGGAAACGGTGAAAAAGGCTCAATGGAGATGCATATTTCGTGGGCACATAGTACGCAGCCATTGCCAACATCATTAATTAACAGGTAGCTCTGTATTGATCACTCATTACAAAGTGTCTAGGTAACCATGTGAACATATTATGGAGCAAAAACTGCAAAGTGACCTCAGGAAAATAGAAAGAATATTCTCTCCTATGTCACCTATGGTCGCTACCCTGTAAGTCAATGGCCAACCCATTAAGGAACCATGTAAAACATGGCTGCCTAATATGAGTGATGTCCATAAACTACTATTCTATCATAGTTAGCTAGAGGCATATTGGGCTATGACAAAAATATAGTTTAGCTTTTTCCCCACCAAAGCAAAATAAGGGAGAGTAATAACTTGACAGATACCTGTATATTGTCCAAAGGCTCCAGATGACATCACTGATCAACTCCTTCCTTAGGCCCCGTTCACACGGGGAGCGGATTGGCGGATTTTGGTATTCAGAGTGACGCAGGAAGCATCACAATAGGGCCAAAATACGCCTGCCATGACTGTCACGGCTTCCGACAGTCGTAGCTTCCCCCTCCGGAGTAGGCTCAAATGAATGGGCCTAGTCCAGAGGGTTCTGCCATGAGGCGGACGGCGGGGCTGAATCAGCCACAGCGTCTGCCTGAAGAATGGGCAGCTCGCTTCTCTTTTCCATGAGCGGCAGCTTGCCGCTCACGGAGAAAAGTAAACTGGCAGTCTACATAGACCTCTATTGTGAGGGGGCGGATTATGACGTGTATTCAGTGCCATAATCCGCCCCCTCTTGCCCCGTGTGAACGGGCGCTTACAGCTATGGGCTGTATCCCTTACCTCTGTGACCCCATAGCTTTGCCATAGATGTTAACACCTCAACAATAGTGTAATGGGGCAGCATTTCATTAGATTTAATTAGATTTTTTTTATTTATTTATTATTTTTTTAGTTATTTTTTTTCTAGTAAACTTGTATTCCAATAAATTTGTCAGTTTCGAGGGAAAACCTGAACCCTGGTTAGATCCAGAATATCCTGATGATCACATGTTCTCTATGATCAGTAAAGCTACATATACATGTATGGGGTGATTGTCAACATTGTGTCTTGCTCTAAAGAGTATGGTATGTCACATGTAGCATGAACACAATACTAAGTGCAAGTTATAGGAAGTCACGGATAAAACCTAGAGGTCACTTTAAATGATTGCAATTAACAAGCCTTGTATTTTAGCCGAATTTCTTTTTGCATTTGCTATTAATTCGGTTATTTACCCCACTGTAACACAGCACATTCAATCTGATCTCCCACTCAGAAAGAAAAGAAAATGTTCAGCATTGTGATTATTCTAAGCATAATGGAGTAATTAGATGGAGGAGGTGAGCAGAATTTATATCGCTCTTGGTCATATCCACCAGTTCAAGGTTACTTTATATTGGACCCGATCCAGTGACTGCAGCCGCAGCATCTGCCAGGTTTATATACGGCACCTCTAAATGAAAAAATATATAATGTCGAGCAGACTTGCAGGAATTGTGTCAGGTACTTTACAATTACGACTAAATATAAAGTCATAGACGCCTTAAATCAGCCCGAAAATGACAAATGTCAGCTAACGGAGTACAAGGAACGCGAGGAAATCGGATTTTTATTTAAAAATAATATGTTTTTGGATTTTTATATGAAGTTGTCTGGATCATCCTTTCTATAAACTATTCATGAATACATATATTTTCAATATTTCTTCATAAATATGTAGTGTGCAGCTGTCTGTCACAGCAAAAGATAAAATTGCGTTATCAAGATTGTTGATTTTTTTTCTTTTCATGTAATGCCAGTATGGTAAATGTGATAAAATGCGTGAAAATATTGTATATAGGGAACCCCTGTCATAAATCTTTACGGTGAAAGGGTCTTTTAGAAGAACAGTTCACACTTGAGCAGTACATATGGAGATCAAGTGGTTACATTGTAACATTTCAGATGTGTTTGTGTATATAAGTATCTATTCAGCTCAAGATGGTTCGAAACCATTCGATGGAGAGCAAAAAATGGTCGCACCGTGATCCCGTAATGAGCTATTGCTCCACTGACATGAATATTGAAGGGTCCCCAACTAATGCGGGAAATGAAGTAGTTTCAGTAGGGATGGATAAACCTTAAGTATCACATATAAGTAGGGTTGAGATGATCTTGAGATTTCAGGATCGATTTTAAAATCCGATTTCCGATCATTCTGTAGCATTGCTAACCACTGAGCCACCGTCTGCCCCTGATCTCACTTTTTTGTACCTTGGTATTGAAAAGTTGTATTGTATTGATTTTGTGAATGCATCTCCCATTTCAATTCTCGATTATTGTAATCTTACAGGATGGTGCTTTATATGGTCTGGTATGAGGTTAAGAGTAGACATGAGCAAATTGGATAGCAATGGATAGATCTGGAATTGTTACAAATTTGCCAACATTTTCAGATTCAGCTAAATCCTTAAATTCTTGGGCTTCGCCAACCACAAATCTACCACCTATATTTACATTAACTTCTGGAAAAGTCTATACTTATTGTACACATTAGAGAAGGGACTAAGGGGTTTATAGGCCCAATATATGTCATCTCATCAGAATCTAGCTGTCTTTGGAATCACTACTGTCTTTGAACTGTCTGTATATATTGGGGTGTCAATTCACATGACGATTGAGCTCCTCAGAGATAGACATGACATGGCGTTAAGTGACTTGCTTATTATCTTTCCTCTTTCTGTACTTGCTTGCTATTCATCTTTTATTTAATGAAAGTCACTTAAATTAGTGGTGTGTGGAATCTGTTTTTCTCGCACTATAAAACAACCTTGTTTCTTACTGCCGATTACTAAACATTGAACACACATGATTATATTGATATTTCCCGCAGCTCAAAATTATTGGTTTGGAATTGTACTGTAATATTTTAGATGGCCATGATGCCCGATGAGCTCATTGATGTCCATCCTACCCTCATCTAGAGAAAGGCAAAGCTTGCAAGATATGTTTTTGCAAATATTCATAAGATTCCTCCCCTGGGTTTTAGTTCAGAAGTGCACCAAAAGTGCTTTTATTATACTCTGAGTCCAATCCGACCCCAGAGCTTAATAAGTGAAGGTTTAAGGAAGGTCCGGTCATATAATAAACACTTATACTCACCTTCACTTACCTCTCCTGGGCTCCCTTGTAGTATCAGGCACTCTACTGTAGTCCTCTTCCTCCCTCCAGGTTTAAGTGTCCCAAATAGCTGCTAAGGTCTCTTATTGTGCCTCAACAGTTACATAAGGTAGACTGACATGCTTTGACACAAAAATTAAGACATCAGAAGACACCTTACTGTGGTGTCTAATCACATGCGTCAGCAGTCCTCCAGGACTTGTGATGTCACCAAACGATCCTAGGAGAGGTGAGTGAAAGTAAGTATCTGTATTTATTATTTTATTGCTCCTGGGCTTCTGCTTGTTATACTGAAGAGACCCCAGATTGCCCAAAACTGAAAGTTTTTGAAAATTTTTAAGGAACCTAGAATAACTCAGAAACAGAAATGTTAATGGTAATAGCAAAATAAAGTGAACAAAAGAGAAATCTAAATCCCATTATTTTGTGTGACTGATGTTTAGGGAAGAACTCCTGGAAATTTTCATATGGCCTACACAGACCCCTAATTTCAACATCATCCAATCTGTCTGGGATGACGCAAGGAGATAGAACTTATGTTAGACCAATAGGGCCCCCTTAAGGGTAAAGGTAAACCCAAAGAGACAGAAGGATTGGAGCAAGCCTACATCCACAGAAGATCTGTGCTTAGTTCTCCAAGATGGCGGGAACAACCTCCCTGCCGAGTTCTGCCAAAAACTGCAAGTGTACACAGAAGAATTGATTAGAAGTAAAGGGCAAAGGTCACACCAAAAATGTTTTCTCTTTTTTCTTTTACTTTATTTTAATAATTGACAAAAATAAACTATTTTGACTTCTTAATGGTTACCGAAGGCATTCTTACTTTGCAGCATTTTTCCACACCTGCCTAAAATGTTTGCACACTAGTTTTTGTCATTGATATACTTTACTCCACCCTCAGCTACGCAGGCCATGCAGGGAATATCCAAGTTCTCTTCTCCAAGGACTGTCTATGCCGAGGATATTACACTTTTGACCATTCTCCGACGTCAACTCTCAAAATCACGGAACAAAACTAAAGCGTTTGACAATTGCGGAAAGTTTCTCAATTACCCATAAATACCTCTAGAAGTAGATAAAGTTATACATTCATCAAAATTACATAAGGCGCCAGGACATACACAATGGATAGCTTCAGCACATCTCGTACAATTAGAATGGAAGCCACAGCAAAAAGGTGGCTATCTGGTCTCACCTCTGTCAACGCGATGACAAACCCGAGTCCTCTCACTGCTATTAGTATAGGATGAAATGTCATCTGCCAACCCGCAACTTTCAAGTCTCTTTCAAATAATGTTTCTCAAGGTCCAAACAACACCATCTATTTATAATTTAAAGGAGCTTCGGTCACATCAAGTGACATAAGAATAATATGGAGAATGTAAATATTTCAGACCTATCTCATGGATGATGTATTTCTTTTACATTTCTTGGTATATTCGTATATTGCGGAAATGAAAATATCATATATATTTTATAGGTGTACTCTTGTTTGTAAAGTGGTTTATTGCTTTGGATGAACGTACGCACATTTAAAGCTCTAATATACTAAGAATTTATTATTTCTCATTTATGTGCCGCCGTTGTAAATGTCTAATAGTCTAAGGTAGAAAAATACTAGAAAAGAGTAAGAAAGCTTAGAAGGAAGACGTAAAATTGATCTTATGTAAATAGTATATCATGCATAAAATAACATAAAATATTTACTGTACACAAATCCATAAAAAATACTGCTAAATACTAAACTGCCTTAAGACTATATTAAATCATTAAATTTAGGTTAAAAAGTAGGGTTGAGCCGATCTTGAGATTTTAAAATCCGATTTTCGATCATTTTTCAGCCAATCCCGAAAGCGATCATGAAATTTGCTCGATCGCCAATCGGGATCTGATCTTTCCCAATCCCGATCCCTCAACCCTAATCGTATAATATATATGCAGTGGGGTTGAGCCGATCTTGAGATTTCAAAATCCGATTTTTGATCATTTTCCAGCCGATCTCGATTGTAAAATTTGCTTGATCGCCACTCAGGATCCCGATGGCTCAACCCTAGTTAAAAGTTTTTATTTATTTTCTCTTATATCATTAAGTATATCTTAGAGTCCATTAGATACTTAGCAATCTATATTGTACCACAAGTTACGTCAAAACTGGTCCAAATCTGGCATGTTCACCTGAGAACGTGTCAAGATGATTTCCACCACCTTGAGCAACTACAAGGAATTAATCCCCCATGAGAAAAATAGTCTAACCATCGGCAAAGACTGAGGGGAATGGGTCCCATAAACATGTAGGTTTAATCACATATGAATATAACATTAATGTTAGGATTGTGATGTCTGCTGTGCCCCCTTTAAGTCTGCCGAGTCCACAGAGACAAAGTTCCCTTTAAGAAACTGTGCTTTAATTTATGTGCCAGTCCGGATCTTTATAATCCCCTCCATTTCTCTCCTCCATGCCGGCTATTGGTTTCACCCTCATTTTGGCTCCCTTCCTTCTTGACTGCTGCTTGTGTTACTCTGGCTCAGACCATCAGACGGTGTACTTGGACTTCTCTTTGGATTGTGACTCTGCTGAACTTACTCTCTCTAAATCTCTCCTCTTCCATCGCTCCTGTACTTTGTTGCTATTTCCATTGCCGACCCTGCTCTGTTTTCTTTGGTGAGTTGCTTGGGATTCTGCTCTCTGGTTTCTGCTCACAGTTATTCAATTTGTGCCACACTCCTCTGTGTGATCTAGGATTCTGCCAAGTCCATCTCCACCACCAGGAGCTTTGGTGAAAACGTCCTAAGACTGGCTTTGGCTCATACTGGGTGAGTAACACTTTGGTTACGATTTCTCCACTAGCGGTCATTGGGTTCAGTTCTGCTGCTTCTCTCTATACTGACTACTCTGGACCCTGTAATTGCATGTGAGCTCCTAACAATTCATAGATCACATCGAATGACTACATGGACTAACTGAGCACACAAATGAGTTTGCCTTCTGTGAGGTCCATGTTCATTATGCTTTAAAGTTGACCTTTCACATGTCCACCAACTCTTTGCGTAAATAGATGCTGCACCACTGACTCTTAGAATTTTTTCTCTAGCCAACACCATTACTCTTGAGCAATCAATGCTGTTACTTTCAGCACCCAATATGCTAATTAGACTCTTTACTGTCAGATGGGCGGTCCTGGACTGAAACCTAGTAGAAAGCCTAATGATTGCTTCAGAACAGTGAAGGCTAAAGAAAAAACTTTAGAATTCAAAGAATTAGAGCTGGTGGAGATGGTGAAGGGTCCTCTTTGCAGTCTTAAAAAAATCCCAGCTCCTTGGGGAATGTTGCAATTTGATTGCCAGGTTCAGAAGGACATGCAGTAATTTGGAATAAAGGGAAGTGTCACATAAAAACATTATTCCATTCATTTTAGGTGACTGGTTGGAATAACTTGGAGGAAGTAAATAATGCAAGCTGCAGATACAACCACCAACATGACTACCGACAAGCTATAGAAAAGCTTATCGCACCTTCAAGTGAATAAGAATGTTCATTCTGCATAAATACCATAGAATACCATCATGTGCTATGTTATCAATGTAAGGTTACGTATATCATGCTAGTGGCTCCTCGAATAGCCACTTTTACAATATACAAATACAAAAACTCTTTATATATTTAAGTTATTCCCTTCCCAACAAATTGATGATCCTAGAATAATAGCAAGAAAGTCCTGTCTACCAGGGTGGTCCTTATGGAAACAGGCAAATGGCGCTGCTCTACTGTTTCTATATCTCCCATAGAGGTGAATGGGAGCTATGGAAGCATGGCAGCATATCACAGCTGAGTTATATATATATACTGTTTCCTGAGCATCACAGTTATAGGAACGGCCCAGCTAAATGAGTTTTTATGGTTCCCATTCTCCTCTGTGGGATTTATGGAAATGGTGTAGAGCAGTGTCACTTGATGTTTCTGATGGTTGGAGCTTGCGGGTGTTAACCGCATCTTCATTTCAGCAGTGATTTACAAAGATGGATATAGCACCTTACTATTTTGTTGTAGATTTTTGTTTGCAGTTTCTTGAGTCAAAGCCAGGAGTGGATTAAGCAGAAGGTAGAAGTGTAAGCTTATCACAAGGCAATGAGTATCAGGCCCGTTATCCCAGGGGCTTTCGAGTTTTTTGATTGACAAGGTTAATTTAGGTGGCAAGGGAGATGATATTATTACAAGGGAAGATTAAATGGATTGTTACATTAAAAATGGCTGTTCCCCCGGCCTTGACTCTGAGCTTCAGGCCTTTTTGTAGTGATTTCTGCTGTTTTATTGCTGATGGTTCTTCTCTTTTTCTTTTATGTTTTTGATTTTTCTCATGTATTCTGTGGGTAATTTTTGTTGGAGGTTGATGTATGTTGTGGTTTGCACCATTTACTTCATTCATTACTTAAAGTCCTCCTATGTTAATTGGGATATTAAAAAGATTCCATATTCTTTCATATAAAAAAATGTATATGGTTCACTTAACTCTTATGTCATACGGGGAATTATTATTATGTTACACGCATCGTTTTACATCCCGCCAGGAACGACATCTGCAAGGAGTTTGTATGTTCTCCCCATGTTTGTGTGGATTTCTTCTGATTCTACAATATATAAAAACAATATGTATATAATAATATAATATATGATATAATATATGATATATATATAATAATATAATGTATATATATATATATATATATATATATATATATATATATATATATATATACAGAGAGAGAGAGAGAGAGAGAGAGAGAGAGAGAGAGAGAGTTTTACATAAACACACATAACGTTCACTTTGGACCTACTACTTGCATGTGTTTTTTCTTATAAATCACTTTTTTATTAGTATTTCTCTATTGACACACTCTTGATATTTTTTTTATTCTTTAATTATTATATTTTATTTTTTTATTTTTTATTTATTTTCAATTTTTTTTTATTTTTCATTATATTTATTTCATTGATGTTTTCTTTTCTTTTTATTATTTTTTATCATTTATTTATTTGTTCTTTTCATTTTTGTATTCTTTCTTTGTGCACTGTCACTATGGATATTATAGCATAGGGGTGTTACCTTGATATGCTTAGGGTTCTATATAATATGTCTTCGTTGGCCAGACACATCTCGTTGCATGCGCTGGGTCTTGAAAGATTCAGGCGATCATGTGACTGACTTGACATGGGGAGCCCATTTTGTGCGTCCGTATCCCATGTGGCGTAACACCATTGTGTGGGCAGGTCTTGATGCCATTTTATCAAACAGTATAATGTTTAGATGTAATACAATATGTTTCTATTGATTATTGTTCTAGCTATGTATAGTATCTTTTGGCTATTAGATTTCTCTTTTGATACTCTGTTATTTTTATAGTTACCTGTATGTTTCTGCTCTATGGTTGTATTGTCTTTTGCCTGTATGATTTTAAGGACTATTTGTTTGACAAATTGTGTATTAATAAATTATTAATTTTTTCTAATATATGTTATTTGGTGTTCTGATCCCTTTTCTTTTGATGTATAACATTTTACTGTAGGTGTCAGGTTTTTAGAGGTTAACTATCCCCTAGATAGGCCATCATGACCAGTGGAGAAAAAACAACTGGCCCCCAAATTGACGACTCGGAGACACTTCTGGTGCCAGAAATGGAAAGGGTCCTTTGGAGCTTTGTTGTTCCAGTCCTATATTGTGTATAGGATGGGTATCAAAAGCGGTTCTATATGACTGATCAGTCTGAGGGACAGCTCTTTAGGATAGGCCATAAAAACCCAAGCTCTGGACAACCCCTTTAAGTATTATACTCTATACCAGGGGTAGGGAACTTACGACTCTCCAGCTGTTGCAAGACTATAACTCCCAGCATGCATACTTGCTCTGCTGATCTTGGAACCCCCATGGAAGTGAATGGAGCATGTTGGGAGTTGTAGTTTCACAGTAGCTGGAGAGCCAAAGGTTCCCTACCCCTGCTCCATACTATACACTAATCATCTTAAAGAAATGGGTGACAGATTACGTTGAAAAATTGGCAAACTTTCAAACATACTTTTGTAACAAAACCCCCCAAAACAATCTCCACTGTTCTAAAAAAAAAAAAGCTCCATTCACCATAACGACATTTTCACACATCAACATATTTTTTATTCTTGCAAAATATCCTTTGTCAAATTTGCCAAGATTTCCATAAGTGATATATTCAGCCGCTAATAGCGTCTTGTAAACACAATGTTGACACGAAGACTCGGAAGTTATTCCCCAAAGTCCCATATATAATATTTGTTGATGAAAGTGCATATCTTCAATATTTGGTCTCGAGTATAAGATCTATTTAAAAATGACATATTTGTTTTTGTTTTCTTCGCGCAGCATAAGGCACCGTATATTAATTAGTCTATTTACATGAGTTCCTAATTTAGAGGAGCAAAACTTGCCTTTAGCTAACAAATAATTGGAATTACAATTGCTTGTGATATCACAAGTTTGCTAATTAAATCTGGCTTCATCAAGTCGCTCTTGAAGAAAAAATGGGCATTATTCGATTCTCAGGCGCTCCAGGTCTTTTGTTTCACTTGCCACCACCAGGGGTTTCTGTCTGATTAACACACTTTTTAACAAGATATCCTCTAAGCAACACTTTATGAATTCCAGGATTTATAAACATTTCTTCAATGTCACCGATCCCCCTACTTTAGAATAATGTGCGTGCTGCGTCAGACTGAACTCGTGATAGATTGCAGTAGATACGTTTTTAGAATGTGATTTTCCATTACTAGTTTTAGACGGGGTTGAGGGGATATCGTCACTCCATAGGGAGAGGAGGTGTGTGGAGTCTTATTAAGCCATGAGCGCTCCACTGTGCAAGGGAACATGGGAAGAATATGCAAATCTGAATTCCATGATGTAATTAGAAGAATGCACACCAATAGAGAGCGCTCACTGAGAATGTGCAAGTCTGTCTTCTGTGATGTAATTAGGAGTCTCAATCAATAAACCAATGGAGGGCGCTCCCCTTTAACATCCTGCCAACCTTCTCAGAGGCCTTTGTTTGCAAGAGAGACTGTATCTGGTAAAATCCCAACATCATTGCAAACAAAGGCCTCTGAGAAGGTCGGCATGATGTTAAAGGGAGAGCCCTCTATAGGCTTGCTTGACTGAGACTCTGTCTTCCTAATTACATCATGGAAGACAGATTTGCACATTCTCAGTCAGCAACCTCTATTGGTATGCAATCTTGAGGCACTGGCATCCTTATTACATCATGGAAGTCAGATTTGCATATTCTTCCCATATAGTTTTAGACGGTTATTTAGTGGTGAACCTTTGAACATCCCTCTCTTCTAAACATCCAATGTCTTAAAGAAGCTACAAATGTTAACAAAATACTATGGCAAAAAATGGCAGTATTAGGGTATGTTCACATGGAGATTGAGTTATCACGTAATCCATCTCAAAATCCGCCTACCAAAACAGCTCCCATTGACTTCAATGGGAGCCACTCACTCTTTTCTGTTAGTTAGTAGCGGAAAAAAGAAGCGACATGCCCTATCTTGCCATGGATTCCGCAGCTCATTCAACCGCAGCATTCGCGGCTCGATTACGTTTCATCAATATATCGCCCCAAATAATGCTGCCCATCATTGACAAATTTGGTGTCCCTACTTATAGACACGCGACATGTATTCTGCCTTGTTTATATAATTTGTGCCAGAATTGTGACTGCTTAGTAAATCTCGACCTACGTCTTTATTCAGAAATCTGCTCCTACAGATGTTTGGCTAAGGGGTAGATTCATGACGATCCTTATAATTTGTTAAAAAGCTGCTATAAAATGACAGTTGTTCCTTCTGATTTTTAAGAAATGGAAGTGGAATGGCTGTTTATTTTTTCTTCAATGCTTCCGTTTGCTTTCTGGTTGAAGAAAGTTGAAGCACACAGCAGAATCTAAAGCTGCAGAAGATGACGGGACTGATGAACCAAGGAATAGGGAAGTAAACTACTGAGTATAAAACTAGTAGAATGCTATAAAAATGCCTAAACATACCTGGCAATACTAAAGCTAAGCCTACGTTTACTCTGGGGCAATGTCTACCTGAAAATCGGTGGAGGAAAGAGATTGCATGGAGGACATTTTCCTACAGAATTATAGTGATGGTCACCCAACAGTCCATATTACAGTCAATGGGGTCTGACAGACTTTGTGTTACTGCTTTTTTTTTTTTTTTGGTCCACCTATCTGTTGTTTTGGTCCTCCATTGGACAAGAACAAGGGTTAGATGACGCTAGTGTGAACCTAGTGTAGGTCAACTGTCAATATCAAAGAGAGAAATGTTGGGTCAATCATTAATAAGTAAATTATATTGATTGCCACCAATTAAACTTTATATCACGCTGTAATTGATGATGTCATCACATTTCTTTATTGTTTGCATATTTTTCATGAAATAGAAATTACACTGTCTACCAATAAGTATTTGGTCACCCATGCCAATGAAGATATCTGCAGTCGTTATGTACGTCACGCCTTCCACTGTTAAATAGGAGACAGCATTGGCATTAGTGCATTGGCATAAGTCGCATGCAAGACACCACAAAGTGAAGCGTTGTCCAATTTCGAGGGGTCATTGTGGGGTATCACAGAAATGGTCAATCCTTAAGGGACATAGCAAGCGAACTTAATTACCGAAAATCGACAGTGGCCTATGTGATGACGAAGTGGAAGGTGAACAGTGATTATGGGAATCAGCCCCGAGTCGGCTGAACCTCGAAACTGGGAGATAGAGACCGACGAGTGCTGGCCAGAGAAACCGCACCCAACCAATGACTCACATACACCAGGAGTCTCACCAGCCATTCAGACATAATGTGTCGATCAATCCCATCCGTAAGGAAGCATCTGCTGGGGTCTACCAACTATTCAATATGAAGAAATGTTGTTTATCTATTCTACTCCCCTCCCCCCCTTAAAGGGATTTTTGGAGAAACTTAAATATGCATTTTTGCAACGTGGGGCTCAGCTTTAACCTGTCTTCTAGTGCCTTAAAGGAAACCTGTCAAGTGGCTTGAGACCACTAGTAGCTGTATAACTGAATGTGGCTCTTTAGTGGTCACAAACCACCTGACGGGTTCCCTTTAGGTGAAATCAGTGTTGAAACCAGTGGTGTGTACAGAGTATGTGGCAGCCGGTGCGCACATGGTGGTGTGGTGCTTTGTGTCCCTCATCACAATGGGAGCAGTGGAGATTCAATAACATATTACCTTCCTTTTTATTATTCTGAAATTCTAAGCAGACGGAAGCCGAATAATGAAATGACATGTTTCCTACCATTATTATCCGAGTCGTCTTTTATCCTCTACCCTATGAAGTTCTGCAGTTTATTTCTAAAGCAGTTTGTCCTCCCTGTTTTCTACATACATAAAAATAGATGAATACACCTCCCCTGCCTGGATGTTATTGTAATAGAAGGTAAAGCTTCTCTCCGTCCTTCAGACTTTTCTCTTCCTTAACATTCTTAAATTTTATCTTCTAGAAAACAAAACAGATTTTCTTTCATTAAACTGCTACAAATGTAATATATAGAAAAGAAGATCAATGCACCCAGACTATGGGATTTTCAGTGTCTGTCTATTAAGAATTGAGCTGGACTGTATAGAAAGGGGATGGGAAAAGTATTAATGTCTTTGTATGTCTTCGGAGTCAGAGATGACTTTTCTGGATAATAAAGTTGGCAAAACAAAACAACAAATAAATCTTTTGCCAAATCAGATTGAAGATGTAAGGAAGACGTATTACAGGGATAAGTTTCTTTATAGCAAAAATAGCACGAGAATAACAGAAGGAGCGGATTCATCAAGAACAGTGTATTGTATACCGGTCTCGATGGTGGGGAATGTACTTAATGTATGCCTAACAATTAGAAGAGGAATTTGATTCAAATTTCAGGAAATACTCAATTAGCATTGAATCCGGATTTCCTCATGCTTTGCGGTCACATGGCTGCTACGTGTTAGGACATGGGGCAAGGAACTCTGGAAACGCGGGATCACCCACAAAGCCATACATGCAGCCAATTAGCAGGAAGCCAGCTCTATGATTTCACAGACCTTTAACCCCTTCACGACCGCCCACAGCATCAGGAGCAGGAGTAAGCTGTAACACACAGCTAACAGCCTGCTCCATAACCCCCGGTCAGAGCACAGCCCCGATTGCAGTATTTTTCCCATTGGATGCCACGGTCAAACATGACCACAGCATCCAAGGGGTTCTGCCATGCTACATGCTCCTCTCAGCACCCCCATGGTGAAATTGGGGGGTGACAATTGCATCTTCTGCATCCCCCAATGACCTCGGGCTGCTAGTAGTCCCCAGTACCTGGTTGATCCTGCCCAGAAGTGAGGAAATTAGCCTATGTGTCTGCATAGCCTGATTTTCTCTATAGAATGCAATACTCGTGTATTACAGTCTATAGTGCTGAACCAGTGATCAGTGCATCACTGGTTCAGGTATCCTAGTGGGACATCACTAAAAACCATAGCAAGGCACAGTGATCTACACCACTATACAGGCTCTCTGCAGCCAGGAAATAGCTGTTTTTTAATGCAATTCACTGCAAGTTAATTCGGATCGAATTGCATTGGAAAATTTGGCAAAGTTGCTGAATCAAATTTGGGGAAAATTTGCTCAACGCTGCTCACAATGAATTAGACTCATCCTCCAAGATTTCTTGCACGTTGGGCCAAATCTACACCATGCTATTATTGCTCTGAGTAGCAGTCCGGAGATCCGAGCAGCCCACAGCTCCATGCTCTTTATATTTTAATTGGAGTCTTTCCTTTGGGTGAGTTTTTTTTGCATACAAATCTACAGCAGCGCATTCCTGGCAGAGATTTCTGTCATCATATTAAAGATGATGAATGTGGCCAAGTCAATGTCCCAGGTTCGGAGCAGAAGTGAAAGAATCACAAAAACACCACTTGCAAGTGGTGTTAAAAAGTCACAAACCATCAGACTGCAACATCTTTACATCATAAAAGTAACATAAGTTAATGAATTAATAAACATCTCTGCGGGCTAGTTCACACAGGGGGCGGTATGGCGAATTTTGGTTCTGATTCTGATGCGGGAAGCCGCGTCACAATAGGGTCAAAATTCGCCTGCCACGACTGTCACGGCTTTTGACTGTTGTGGCTTCCTGCTCCGGAGTAGACCCAAGTGAATTGTCCTAGTCCGGAGGGTGCTGCCGCGAGGCGGACGCCGGGGCTGAATCAAGGAGACCCACAGATTCCCCTAACCACAGTAAAGTGGATTAAACGCCTTAACTCCCGTAATCATCAGTATCAAGAATTTGCTGTAGGGATGAGGTAGGGACCTCGGACAAAAGTTTGCAGACTTTAGTTACGCCACTCTCTATCGCTCAAGTGCAGTTTGCTATGTATTACAATCAGCTGGACCTTTGGGGTGACCATTATTGAGTCCAAGCCGGAGCGTTGTATTCTAGTAGAGTATTTCAGCCATGAATTCATCACATGATGAAATATCCAGCAGACATTTAGAGTTCAGCAATGTTCTTTTAGTTCTGCTTTACTGCTGTAGCTTGTGATTTCTTGCGCTGGCGGCAGGAGGCTGACGCATAAATACATACAGATACATAAGAATGGTTTAATCTGCGCTCAGCTGTCCTAAGTCTGAATTGTGAACACCTCATGCTGGTATTTTTGGAACTTTCTGCATATATAAACCCAACATTCAGCGTCTACAACAGAAAAGTACAAATATTCTAACAGATAGAACTACAGGCAGTCTGAACAGAAGCTACACAAGAAAATCACAGATTCCGACAGGAGAAAAAAAAAAAGGAAACTTTTTAATAGGACCGAGCCCTGAAGAAGCATGGACTAGTGTTCCTGTTCATCTCTGTCCAATTTGATACATTCTATAGGCTGCAACTCCAAAGAGCAACAGGTACAGAGTAAATTGCCATGTACTGTTTTGCACACACCAATTATCAAGTTTGCTGGAGAAATTTTATTTGCTTTTTTAGACTTCTGCTGGAATCAAGAACTTTAGATGTTAGTTCATTTTAGAAACTCGCCATATACAGTATACAGTTTCATCAACTATGGATCATGGAATGCTATGTTATCTAGTATATAATAATGCAGGTATAACCTGGGTATATACTGTATATAATTACATATGTACAGCTGGTATAAGTTATACATCTTGTATATAGTGATATGGACCATGCTGGTATAACCTGGGTATATACTGTATATAATTATATATGTACAGCTGGTATAAGTTATACATCTTGTATATAGTGATATGGACCATGCTGGTGTAACCTGGGTATATACTGTATATAATTATATATGTACAGCTGGTATAAGTTATACATCTTGTATATAGTGATATGGACCATGCTGGTGTAACCTGGGTATATACTGTATATAATTATATATGTACAGCTGGTATAAGTTATAAGTCTTGTATATAGTGATATGGGCCATGCTGGTATAACCTGGGTATATACTGAATATAGTTATATATCTACAGCTGGTATAAGTTATACATCTTATATATAGTGATATGGACCATGCTGGTATAACCTGGGTATATACTGTATATAATTATATATGTACAGCTGGTATAAGTTATAAGTCTTGTATATAGTGATATGGACCATGCTGGTATAACCTGGGTATATACTGAATATAGTTATATAGCTACAGCTGGTATAAGTTATACATCTTGTATATAGTGATATGGACCATGCTGGTATAACCTGGGTATATACTGTATATAATTATATATGTACAGCTGGTATGTTATACATCGTGTATATAGTGATATGGACCATTTTGGTATAACCTGGGTATATACTGTATATAATTCTATATGTACAGCTGGTATAAGTTATAAGTATTGTATATAGTGATATGGACCATATTGTTATAACCTGGGTATATACTGTATATAATATATATGTACAGCTGGTATAAGTTATACATCGTGTATATAGTGATATGGACCATGCTGGTATAACCTGGGTATATACTGTATATAGTTATATAGCTACAGCTGGTATAAGTTATACATCTAGTATATAGTGATATGGAACATGCTGGTATAACCTGGGTATATACTGTATATAATTATATATGTACAGCTGGTGTAAGTTATACATCTAGTATATAGTGATATGGAACATGCTGGTATAACCTGGGTATATACTGTATATAATTATATATGTACAGCTGGTATAAGTTATACATCTTCCTGTATATAGCGCTATTGTACATGTTCTTATATTTATGGTATATACTCATATACACTAGGCTGTTGATAAAAAAAATACTCCAATATATAACTCTGATATAATTTTAGATTGGACACCGATGACTGGATCTTGTACACCTGCTACTAATTCACTTTTCTTGGCAAATGTCTGATGATTCTGAAATATCCAAAAACGTCACGCTTCAAGGTTTTAGAATGTGACATTTGATCTCATCCATTACTTCTATGTTCAGTGAGAAATACTTTAATGGTAGCAACTAATGAGTATAAAACTGAGAACTGAACCAAAAAGTTTAGAAAATAATGGCTCAATAGAGAAAGGAGATGGAAATATACCAAAAAAGTAGAAGCTTGTTCATGCTGACCAGTCAAGGAGGATTTTATTATAACCTGAAAATGTGTTGTGTGTTTGTTAGAGATGAGCGAACACTAAAATGTTCGAGGTTCGAAATTCGATTCGAACAGCCGCTCACTGTTCGAGTGTTCGAATGGGTTTCGAACCCCATTATAGTCTATGGGGAACATAAACTCGTTAAGGGGGAAACCCAAATTCGTGTCTGGAGGGTCACCAAGTCCACTATGACACCCCAGGAAATGATACCAACACCCTGGAATGACACTGGGACAGCAGGGGAAGCATGTCTGGGGGCATAAAAGTCACTTTATTTCATGGAAATCCCTGTCAGTTTGCGATTTTCGCAAGCTAACTTTTCCCCATAGAAATGCATTGGCCAGTGCTGATTGGCCAGAGTACGGAACTCGACCAATCAGCGCTGGCTCTGCTGGAGGAGGCGGAGTCTAAGATAGCTCCACACCAGTCTCCATTCAGGTCCGACCTTAGACTCCGCCTCCTCCGGCAGAGCCAGCGCTGATTGGCCGAAGGCTGGCCAATGCATTCCTATGCGAATGCAGACTTAGCAGTGCTGAGTCAGTTTTGCTCAACTACACATCTGATGCACACTCGGCACTGCTACATCAGATGTAGCAATCTGATGTAGCAGAGCCGAGGGTGCACTAGAACCCCTGTGCAAACTCAGTTCACGCTAATAGAATGCATTGGCCAGCGCTGATTGGTCAATGCATTCTATTAGCCCGATGAAGTAGAGCTGAATGTGTGTGCTAAGCACACTCATTCAGCACTGCTTCATCACGCCAATACAATGCATTAGCCAGTGCTGATTGGCCAGAGTACGGAATTCGGCCAATCAGCGCTGGCCAATGCATTCTATTAGCCCGATGAAGTAGAGCTGAATGTGTGTGCTAAGCACACACATTCAGCACTGCTTCATCACGCCAATACAATGCATTAGCCAGTGCTGATTGGCCAGAGTACGGAATTCGGCCAATCAGCGCTGGCTCTGCTGGAGGAGGCGGAGTCTAAGGTCGGACCTGAATGGAGACTGGTGTGGAGCGATCTTAGACTCCGCCTCCTCCAGCAGAGCCAGCGCTGATTGGCCGAATTCCGTACTCTGGCCAATCAGCGCTGGCCAATGCATTCTATTAGCCCGATGAAGTAGAGCTGAATGTGTGTGCTAAGCACACACATTCAGCACTGCTTCATCACGCCAATACAATGCATTAGCCAGTGCTGATTGGCCAGAGTACGGAATTCGGCCAATCAGCGCTGGCCAATGCATTCTATTAGCCCGATGAAGTAGAGCTGAATGTGTGTGCTAAGCACACACATTCAGCACTGCTTCATCACGCCAATACAATGCACTAGCCAGTGCTGATTGGCCAGAGTACGGAATTCGGCCAATCAGCGCTGGCTCTGCTGGAGGAGGCGGAGTCTAAGATCGCTCCACACCAGTCTCCATTCAGGTCCGACCTTAGACTCCGCCTCCTCCAGCAGAGCCAGCGCTGATTGGCCGAATTCCGTACTCTGGCCAATCAGCACTGGCTAATGCATTGTATTGGCGTGATGAAGCAGTGCTGAATGTGTGTGCTTAGCACACACATTCAGCTCTACTTCATCGGGCTAATAGAATGCATTGGCCAGCGCTGATTGGCCGAATTCCGTACTCTGGCCAATCAGCACTGGCTAATGCATTGTATTGGCGTGATGAAGCAGTGCTGAATGAGTGTGCTTAGCACACACATTCAGCTCTACTTCATCGGGCTAATAGAATGCATTGGCCAATCAGCGCTGGCCAATGCATTCTATTAGCGTGAACTGAGTTTGCACAGGGGTTCTAGTGCACCCTCGGCTCTGCTACATCAGATTGCTACATCTGATGTAGCAGTGCCGAGTGTGCATCAGATGTGTAGTTGAGCAAAACTGACTCAGCACTGCTAAGTCTGCATTCGCATAGGAATGCATTGGCCAGCCTTCGGCCAATCAGCGCTGGCTCTGCCGGAGGAGGCGGAGTCTAAGGTCGGACCTGAATGGAGACTGGTGTGGAGCGATCTTAGACTCCGCCTCCTCCAGCAGAGCCAGCGCTGATTGGCCGAATTCCGTACTCTGGCCAATCAGCACTGGCTAATGCATTGTATTGGCGTGATGAAGCAGTGCTGAATGTGTGTGCTTAGCACACACATTCAGCTCTACTTCATCGGGCTAATAGAATGCATTGGCCAATCAGCGCTGGCCAATGCATTCTATTAGCGTGAACTGAGTTTGCACAGGGGTTCTAGTGCACCCTCGGCTCTGCTACATCAGATTGCTACATCTGATGTAGCAGTGCCGAGTGTGCATCAGATGTGTAGTTGAGGCGGAGGAGGCGGAGGAGGCGGAGTCTAAGGTCGGACCTGAATGGAGACTGGTGTGGAGCGATCTTAGACTCCGCCTCCTCCAGCAGAGCCAGCGCTGATTGGTCGAGTTCCGTACTCTGGCCAATCAGCGCTGGCCAATGCATTCTATTAGCCCGATGAAGTAGAGCTGAATGTGTGTGCTTAGCACACACATTCAGCTCTACTTCATCAGGCTAATAGAATACATTGGCCAATCAGCGCTGGCCAATGCATTCTATTAGCTTGATGAAGCAGAGTGTGCACAAGGGTTCAAGCGCACCCTCGGCTCTGATGTAGCAGAGCTGAGGGTGCACAAGGGTTCAAGTGCACCCTCGGCTCTCCTACATCAGAGCCGAGGGTGCGCTTGAACCCTTGTGCAGCCTCGGCTCTGCTACATCAGAGCCGAGGGTGCGCTTGAACCCTTGTGCACACTCTGCTTCATCAAGCTAATAGAATGCATTGGCCAGCACTGATTGGCCAGAGTATGGAATTCGGCCAATCAGCGCTGGCCAATGCATCCCTATGGGAAAAAGTTTATCTCACAAAAATCACAATTACACACCCGATAGAGCCCCAAAAAGTTATTTTTAATAACATTCCCCCCTAAATAAAGGTTATCCCTAGCTATCCCTGCCTGTACAGCTATCCCTGTCTCATAGTCACAAAGTTCACATTCTCATATGACCCGGATTTGAAATCCACTATTCGTCTAAAATGGAGGTCACCTGATTTCGGCAGCCAATGACTTTTTCCAATTTTTTTCAATGCCCCCGGTGTCGTAGTTCCTGTCCCACCTCCCCTGCGCTGTTATTGGTGCAAAAAAGGCGCCAGGGAAGGTGGGAGGGGAATCGAATTTTGGCGCACTTTACCACGCGGTGTTCGATTCGATTCGAACATGGCGAACACCCTGATATCCGATCGAACATGTGTTCGATAGAACACTGTTCGCTCATCTCTAGTGTTTGTGCATTAATAATCTGGTAAGCACAGACAAGCTTCTACTTTTTTTGGGAGATAATATACATCACTGTGTGTATTACCCCTGTACTGTGACATCACTGTGTGTATTATTCCTGTACTGTGACATCACTGTGTGTATTATCCTGTACTGTGACATCACTGTGTGTATTATCCCTGTACTGTGACATCACTGTGTGTATTATTCCTGTACTGTGACATCACTGTGTGTATTATCCTGTACTGTGACATCACTGTGTGTATTATCCCTGTACTGTGACATCACTGTGTGTATTATCTCTGTACTGTGACATCACTGTGTGTATTATCCCTGTACTGTGACATCACTGTGTGTATTATCCTGTACTGTGACATCACTGTGTGTATTATCTGTACTGTGACATCACTGTGTGTATTATCTCTGTACTGTGACATCACTGTGTGTATTATCCTGTACTGTGACATCACTGTGTGTATTATCCTGTACTGTGACATCACTGTGTGTATTATCTCTGTACTGTGACATCACTGTGTGTATTATCTCTGTACTGTGACATCACTGTGTGTATTATCCCTGTACTGTGACATCACTGTGTGTATTATCCCTGTACTGTGACATCACTGTGTGTATTATCTGTACTGTGATATCACTGTGTGTATTATCTCTGTACTGTGACATCACTGTGTGTATTATCTCTGTACTGTGACATCACTGTGTGTATTATCTCTGTACTGTGACATCACTGTGTGTATTATCTCTGTACTGTGACATCACTGTGTGTATTATCCCTGTACTGTGACATCACTGTGTGTATTATCTCTGTACTGTGACATCACTGTGTGTATTATCCCTGTACTGTGACATCACTGTGTGTATTATCTCTGTACTATGACAATATGCCTGTGCTTAAGGAGACTGACATAATCTTGCAATCATTGACTTGTTGCTGACAGTGGTCTTGATTGATTGGGGTCCCATTATAAGCTTTGCTGCAGGCTCATGTGGCTGGGACCCCAGATGGAGGTCACAGCTGAAAGCACAAGGGGCAGAATCAGACTTAGGAGGTTCCATCACTCCTTTGTACATAGGACAATATAGGCTTTGAAGAATGTGTAACACTTAGCACTTCATATTAATGTATTATGGATATGTTCATATGGCAACATTTTACAGAAATTTGAACCTGAATTTTTCCACTTGACCAAATTTAATGTCAACTTTTTTACCTGCCAGGTGGAATTTTGCCCCTCACATTTAGTTCAAAGGGAGTTTTCCACCTGATGATCGAGAATGATGCTTCTTATTTCCACTAGCTATAAAAATCATCATCTGCCTCCCATTAAAATCTAGAGAGGTTGGTTTCAGGAAATATTTGGAGCTGATTTTGAGGAATTTGTCCCAAATTCCCATGTGAACACACCATATGACTGATGTATATGTGATATACGACATATGTGATTATAGGCAGTTTATTCCATGGACCACAAAGGTTACGTGCAATGATTTCTCTGACTTATCTGTGACATTTACTGTATATAAGGTTCAAGCTATATATTGCCTTGTGCACGTGGACTCGGTGACTCATTTGGCTTGCTGCCTACAGTACGAGCCGGTTCATTCTGTATTCATTGACATGATGCTATTATGAATGTTTGCTGTATACATTATGTGGTAAAGATTCTTGTTATAAATTGGTGTGGGCGAAGATACATTGCTATGTAAATATCTAATGTGGCTACACACACATATGATGGCTCTATTTTGCAAAGCAGGATTTCACTAAAATGAATGAGGCCTTCATATGCAAGATTGTCACCCAAAAGAAAAACATTGTGGTATGCTCCATATAAATCGACCCCAGTGGAAATCTGTGTAAGGTCGGGGTCCAACTTAGCGTAATTGTCACGATTTGGCCACTGCAAAAACCACAGTGTTTTACAGTACCTGCAAAGTATATGGAATTCTGGCTGATCCCATCCACACATTGCAGTAAAAAATCTGCAATATAAATGCTGCGATTCCAAAAACTTTCATGTTTTTGTAAATCGTACTATGTCAATTATACCTATGGAAACACTGGTGTTTAATGGAATAGAATACAAACATAGAATAGAATAGAATATAGAACATAGAATATAATAGAAACATAAAGTTCATAAAGACAAACTCTGCAGACTTGTGAAGAGCAGGAAACAGTTGCATTTCCGCTGTGTTTTTTCCATCTGCGCTTTTGGGCTGTGGCTTGCTAAATGGGGCCTTAGCCTAATATTATGCCAGTTGCAATCCTGCTGGCCATATCTCTGCACAGAACTCATTTTGCAGATCAGAAAGAGCCATCAGGCGCTCATGTACTGGAACTAAAAATCTAGAGGTATCAGCATACAGAAGGTTACAGAAAATTTCACAGCAACAGCACATTTAGTCACCTGGAGGTTCCACCGGGTGATACAATGTCAATCCCAGTCCCTCAGGTGATGGTCCCACTTACACTTATAGACTAGTCCTCTGGTTTTGCAGGGAGCGGCTCCCAAAAAGGTTCCTCTCTATATAGTGTTCACCTGCTCTGGCATAACCAAGCATCATGGGTAGGGGTTGTGATGTATGCCCATCTACGGTAACCCATCTAAGGTTGCTAAATGAGAAGATTGGCGTTCACTCCACTCCACCAGGGATAGGACACTCCAACTTTTGTGAAGCTACAACACCCAGCCTGAATACTTGGTCTGATGTTCCTGGATCTCCAGAAGAAGTGAATGGAACATGCTGGGAGCATTTAGAGTACTGACAGTCCCCAAACCCATACTCTACACAATGACACACGAGGTTCCAAACAGATCCACCACTTCTGATCCCAGCCACCATATTTAAAGACCCAACATCCACATAATAGTGCCATAGCATCATGGGTAGGGGTCGTGATGTATGCCCATCTATGGTAACCCATCTAAGGTTGCTAAATGAGGAGGTTGGCGTTCACTCCACTACACCAGGGATAGGACACGCCAACTTTTGTGAAGCGACAACACCCAGCCTGGATACTTGGTCTGATGTTCCTGGATCTCCAGAAGAAGTAAATGGAACATATTCGGAGCACCTAGAGTACTGAAGGTCCCCAATCCCATGCTCTACACAATAAAACATGAGGTTCCAAACAGATCCACCACCTCTGATCCCAGCCACCATATTTAAAGACCCACCATCCACATAATAGTACCGTGGGACTGTTTTTTTTAATTGTATGTTGCACTATAGACTTTCTGTACCAACACAGAGGCACGTTGGGTAAATGTTGATGCGAAAAGAATGAAATGTTCTAATTAAACAAAACCGTACAGATCATATAAAGCCAACAGCGCCGGCACACCAGCCTAAAGCATAGACAGTAACTAGCACAGGTGCGACAAGAAGCCTGACACAAGAACTTAGCACCTCTGTTCTTCTTAGGATTTTCAAGTCAGCATGGTGTTACTTCAGTCACACTGATTTGCCTTTATATAGACTTTCTTGACAGTTGTAAATTAATTGGCACCCCTGTAGGGTCATACATGGGAGACAGCTCTATCTTTTTTGGAGACGTAACGTATCAGTCTTTGCTCATGTCTCCAGATTGTACAGTAATTGCCTCTTAACAGTCCAAATCAATTGAGTTTTTCCTTAGGAATTTAGAATCCCTTTCAATATCAGACATTTGATCATGTAATATAACTATTATTCGATTTAGTCTAAATTTTTGGAAAATACATGACTGCAAGTGAAAAGTAATTTGCTCTGATTAGAATGATATGTAAAATGTTAAATTACAGAACACCCAACACGAGAAGCCATAGAAACACAGTGGAGATTTAATACCCCACAGATGTAGCAGTGTAAAAAGTAGATCTCGAGTTATCAAACCACTTTTCATAAATGAACAGTACATGTCAATATAAGAAACGTTGTAATAGACTTCATTATAGTAATATATAGAATTCTTTACATTGTAGGTTGTTCTCCTCCTTCTTATATTCACTCAAATTGTTTTTATTAGTATAGATTCCATCTTTGTACTAACCTCCTGCATAGAAGTCTATGGAGGGGGCACTAAATATTTGATTTGTTGCCTCATTCTATGCGCTGGTACTGTTTTATTTTGAGAGATAGCAGGGTCCAAAAAAAAAAAAACCTCACAATGTAATGTGTTTTTTTTCCAGAATTTTCCTTCTGCTTCCCCCTTTCCAGAGACTTCAATGTAAAAAGTAGCTCAGATTACTTTATTATAGCAAGGGGGTTACTTAAAGAGGACCTTTCATGTCCTCCTGCACATGCAGTTTTATATACTGCTACAAAGCTGACAGTGCATTGTTAGCTTTCTCTTAATGGGCCCATTGGACTGGAGATATTAGTGCCATTAGCTTCCGCACGATCTCTATCCACTTTCAAAAAGGCGTTCCGGACAGTCTAGCTGGGTAACGATGAACACCTTCCCTGATAGTACTCTTCCATAGACTTGTACTAGGGATTGGGGGCGTTCACTAGCGTCATTCCTGGATGGTATAGAATACGTCCTCTGATCATACAGGGCTATGGCCGAATACTGTCAGGGGGGTCGTTTCTCACAGCCCAGTAGACTGTCAGGAATGCCCTTCTGATGGTGGGAAGAGATTGGTGCCGAAACTAACGACACTGATATCTCCAGCCCATGGGGCACAAAACAGGAAAGTCGACATTGCACTTAATTCAGCGCACTGTCCACTGTCTAGCGGTATATAAAACAGCATGTGCAAGAGGACATGAAAGGTCCTCTTTAATTGATTTATTTCCTAATTCTATGCAATTAAGGAGGAACTTTCTTGTTCTCATCAATGTACGGTATTATATATCACTAGCAAGCCAATACAATCACCTTTCCCATATGTGCCCCAGTGCTGGAGATATCAATGCCATTAATATTTCCCTAATAAAAGAAGGGCAAGTGTTACAGCCTTGCGTCATCACTGGATCAGGAGAAACTCCCCCCCCCCATCACCACCCTGACAGTACAAGACTATGGACGAGTACTATCTGGGGGGCATTCTTCACAGTTCAGCAATGATGCCAGGCTGTAAGGCCTGCTATTCTGGCAATGGGGAGATATTGGTGCCGAAATTAACGCCTTTGTTGTTGGCTTTATTGCCGCACATCAATGAGGACGTAAAAAGTCCTTTTTAAGGAAACATATTTCTTTAAGAAGATATATTACAGAGTTTACTATTCACTAGAGATGAGCAAACAGTAAAATGTTCGAGATTTGATATTCGTTTCAAGTAGCCCCTCAATATTTGACTACCCAAATCGAATATCGAACCCTATTATACTCTATGGGGGGAAAATGCTCGTTTCAGGGGTAGGCAACATTCGATCAAATTACACTTACCAAGTCCACGAGTGAGGGTCGGGCTGGATCCTCCGAGCAGTCTTCTCCTTCTCCGGCTCTGAATTCACTCTGCCAGGCATCGGGCCTGGGCAGAGCCGACTGCGCATACCTGCACTACAAGCGGGCATGCGCAGTCAGCTCAGCCCAGGCCCGATGCCTGGCAGGGTGAATTCAGAGCCGGAAGACGCTGCGGGGAAGCTGCACGGAGAAGACTTCTAAAGGTAGGAGAAGAACCAGCGTTGATTGGCCAACTGTATAGCATTCGGCCAATCAATGCTGGTTCTGCATCAAACTTTTACATTCGAATAGCGAGTGGTACTCGATCGAGTACGAGTATTTCCAATACCGTAGTATTCGATCGAATACCTACTTGATTGAATACTACTCGCTCATCTCTACTATTCACTTGTGAAGTGTTGTTTTATAATCGGAGGTAAAAAGAAACCCCAGAATATAATAATGGTTGGTGGTTGGCAAACCACAAAAATTTTAGATTCAGACAAATCTACATTTTTGGAAACTTTCCAACGGAATCCACTTTGTTACACACCAGTTCACTCATGTCTAGTGAGAATCTTTTAGGACACCATGATAATTGTAGAATACATTGGAACCCCAAGAATGAATTATGTTTAGAGATCAGTGGAGTGAAGACAGAAAAGATGTCACATTTTGAAATTGTCCTTACGTATCCAAGACCATTTTACTAAAACTTGAAGTCAATATTTTCGATATAAGATTGTGAATCAAGCAGATTAAATGCCTAAAACTCAGAAAGCTAAACTGTAGCGTCTAAACTCCACATGTAACTGAATTTCTACAACCTACTATAGAAGGATACAATTGATTCTCAGAAGACAATACGATGGAATTTTCCTCTAATTTAGTGTGATTGCGAGCCATTTGATGAGGAAATGGTAGAACAAAGTTTAAGTTTGACCTAAATAATTGGAAAAGATTTGAGAATCAATGGCTGGTATTCCCGAGGTTTGATTTTTCTGAACTTTTATCTAATTTGTGAAACAAGTTATCCAGAAATCATAGAGCCTTAATTATAATTATAATTGTATAGTGTTGGAAAATCAGCCTTTGTTCCTGTTTCATTAGAGATAATTTCTTCGTATTGAAATATAGATTAGAAAAATCACAGTGTAATAATCGTTTATTGTATTTAAAGCAGGATTTTAGCGCATATGAATAGAGAAGAAAGAAAAAAAACAAAATATTTTACCGAGACTTACAAATGGATTTATTAAAGTTTAGAGAGAGGCAATGGCAAATGTAAGAATGTAATAATACATTAAAAAATAATAATAATAAAGCAGTAAGGTTTATAGAGCTCATTCCTAAACAATCTGGAATATCTAGAATGTAGAAAATGAGCATACAATTAAAATGCATGATGACTTAACTGACTTAAAATTCAGAATCTTTAAGGCTGAATCCCCTCTAGGCATAAACGCAGCAACAAAAAATGCCGGCAAGTTGTCCCTATGCAGTTTTTTCGGGGATTAAAGGCGGAAACACAAAGGGTGGACAGTGGCGCCACATTAGAATTGGGTGATATTACAACAAGGGCGAGACACTTACCTGTTATGAGTTTTACCCATGCTATAATTATGTATGTTTGTTTAGGACTGCCTCAACTTGCTGACCTCTGATGAGTCCTATCTATATAGGTGAAACGTGTATACCAGGATTCTGATGCCTTTGGGAAATTAACTGTCTTTTGAACTTATTTAGGAGGTTGGCTACTTGATAAGTTTGTTGTTTTCATCTCCTTGTGTTTGGTGACCTCTATATGGCACTTTACACGTTGGGCTTTTTTTTCCATAGGACCTGGTGCATTATGTAATACCCCAGTACTAGAGTTGAGCGAACAGTGAAATGTTCGATATTCAATATTCGTTTCGAGTAGCCGCTCAATATTCGACTACTCAAATCGAATATTGAATCCTATTATAGTCTATGAGGGAAAATGCTCGTTTCAGGGGTAGGCAACATTCGATCAAATTACACTGAATTCACTCTGCCAGGCATCGGACCTGGGCAGAGTCGACTGCGCATGCCCACACTACAAGAAATTGGCCGCTTACAGTCAAAGCGGCCATTTTCTTGTAGCGCGGGCATGCGCAGTCAGCTCTGCCCAGGCCCGATGCCTGGCAGAGTGAATTCAGAGCCGGAAGACGCCGCAGGGAAGCTGCACGGATAAGACTTCTAAAGGTAGGAGAACCAGCATTGATTGGACGACTGTATAGCATTCGGCCAATCAATGCTGGTTCTGCATCGAACTTTTCCATTCGAATAGCGAGTGGTACTCGATCGAGCACGAGTATTTCGAATACCGTAGTATTTGATCGAATACCTACTCGATCGAATACTACTCGCTCATCTCTAATTGTAGGCCATTCCTTGGACTTATTCACCTTGGTCTCTTTTTGGACTTCACAGATCCAATCAGATCCATATCACTCTGCTCATAGTTAATTTCTATAAAGAAGAGGCATTTTACGGTTCAGTCAGAGAGTGCCTTTCCACAATGGAACCAAACTCATTGTGATAGTCCTGACATAAATGGTCAACTGATGACCAAATGGAGACTTGAGGTCAATGTGTGTTTTCTTGAATATAAATAAGACAAGTAATATATTAGTCTGGCCATGACTGTGTTAAAGACTTTGAATATAAAATCTACGATGTACAAAAAGTCCAAATTAAAAATGTTGAGGTTCTCCCACCAACCACCAGGTCACTTGGTATATCTGGTTGATCTCATCCGGCCATTAAAATCCCTAACCACCACTATATAGGATAACTGGATATGTAATGGACCACTTTTACCATTTTTTTCCCATTTGTAATCCTTTCTGACTCACTCTTCTTGAAACGTATCAGCACTGTGTTAGTCCAATTGACCATGGCTAATAAGGACGACCAACTAGTTGGTGCTTTGGTCATCTCTTCTGCTACATTACCATATTTTTTATGAACGTTACGTAACAGAAAACCTATAAAAGGAAGTAAAAATAAAAATAGAAACAAATTTGAGAAGAAAATCAGAATTAGCATTTTTGGATTTGATCATTATTTTTGGACATTGCCTTCTCTTTACACCATAAGCCAAATTGATCAAGAGAGGGTCATTATTATCAAAGTCACTTCTGTTTGCTACTTAAAGTAACGCATGATAACATTTCAATCTTCCTGTAATAACCTGCTTAATCATGTGCAAAATAGCCGAATACACATTCCAAATGGTTTTTGCTTTGCAATTAAATACTTGAAAAATTCATTCAAAAATCAAATCTCTAAACAAGCGACACTTACTTCTGTATTTTGCATTGTTCCAAGGATTTATTAACATCCTATGAATACGCAATTACAGGCAAATAATGCCCCAAGTAGTAAAATTCCAAAATGTTATAGCGTCTGACAGAGATTTGACTTTGTGCCCCATAGATTTTAACGTATCTGCAACCTCAAATAATTTTTTGGTTTAATTGTGCCTGGCAATTGGAATAAACATGTAAAACTTAATTTCCTTTCATCGATCTCTGCGGGTTTTCAACTAACTTGGAAGATTTTATCTATTCCATTTGCCTGGCACTGTTACTTTTATAGGTTATAAGTTTGGAAAACAAAACAGTTCTATCAATTTCAATGGAAATGTGTTAAAAGTGCAACATATCAAACAAGAGGAAGCATAAATATTAGCACGAGGTGCCCATCTGCTAATGTGACCTTTAAGCCAGGTCCGCATAGGATATAGTTACAGCAGGATGGTGGCTGTGAAATTACTCATCAGCTTAGTCATTGTGATGTGCTGGGCAGCAAAGTGGAGGCAAATTAACCAAATCTCATCCCCTTGCTAAAATAAAAATGCACAGCACAAATTGATCTGTAAATATCCACATAGACTCCAAAAGGAGTACTGCCACAGAAACCATTCTATGGCTCCTATGTACAAGAATATAACTACTATAATACTACCTCCTATGTACAAGAATATAACTACTATAATACTACCTCCTATGTACAAGAATATAACTACTATAATACTAGCTCCTATGTACAAGAATATAACTACTATAATACTGCTCCTATGTACAAGAATATAACTACTATAATACTACTCCTCTGTACAAGAATATAACTACTATAATACTACCTCCTATGTACAAGAATATAACTACTATAATACTGCTCCTATGTACAAGAATATAACTACTATAATACTAGCTCCTATGTACAAGAATATAACTACTATAATACTGCTCCTATGTACAAGAATATAACTACTATAATACTGCTCCTATGTACAAGAATATAACTACTATAATACTACCTCCTATGTACAAGAATATAACTACTATAATACTGCTCCTATGTACAAGAATATAACTACTATAATACTACCTCCTATGTACAAGAATATAACTACTATAATACTGCTCCTATGTACAAGAATATAACTACTATAATACTGCTCCTATGTATATGAATATAACTACTATAATACTACCTCCTATGTACAAGAATATAACTACTATAATACTGCTCCTATGTACAAGAATATAACTACTATAGTACTGCCTTCTATGTCATCCTTCCTATTACCAGGAAGATATCATTACTATAATACTGTTCCTTTTGTGTGATCAGGAGTCTATAATACTGCTCTATATGTATACTGTCATTACTATACTGCTGCCACCAGAAGAGTTTTCCCTTCTGACAAGATTTGATATTTTGTTTTTTAGCAAAAATTTCAGCAATAACCTTCAGATTCTCTTCGGAAAAGTTGCCATACACAGGAGTTTGAGGTAAGGAGTTTAAGTCAGGCCACAGTCCTTGTATTTTCGAAGACCACACCGGATAGAGAATGAAATTGTACTGAATGGCTGGTAAAAAGCAATTATTAAGACTCTGTTCACACAGGCAGGACAGTAATCTTTGGTCCATTATACACTGTTTATGAAAGGCTTTTTCTGACACTTTATGGTCGGCAGCAAATGTATGATTGAGGGAAAAATAGCAATTTAACTTGAAACATAGCTTCAAAGACGGCGCACATGAAAAGATGCTGCTATTTTAAAGAGGACAGAAATTTCAGACAGTCTTGTCAGTGATAAAAAAAATATCTCTTTTTACTGCCTGTAGAGTGAATATATTGATCTCTAAAAGATATTGTAAGGCTTGGTACACATTGGCCATACTCACAGTGGGTTGGCTGCTATTCACATACTGCAACTAAAATCTTCAGTGCAACGTGACCTGTTCTAACGGTTTGAATCCAAAACTTGTTCACTATTACTGGGAATTATAGCCTTGGATTTAAGCCTTGGGGATGAAATGGTTGAAAGATGGAGGAGTCCTGCTGTTATGGTCTGGGGATCCTTGACCACGGACTGACCCCGGACTGATAACTTCTCAGTCTAGTAACGGAAAAAACACATATAAAAGAAAACAATAATAAGTATGAGCAGTTTGGACTTCTAGTGTGGATACTCCTACACAACTAGAAGTAGCCGTGGGCCCGACTAACTAGCCTGAAGGGGCACGAGCACAGCCGGAAAAGTAACTAACCTACAAAGGGAAATAGAGCCTCTGTCTAGCTTCACGTTTACGAAGGAGAGGCAGATACAGAACAAGCCCCCCACGGATGTCCGGACTAACGGTGAGCATGAGCAACGCAAAGCATAGGGAGAAAATAAACGTGAAACACAGAATAACTGAACTAAGCAAGGGATAGGAAAAAACAGAACTGAGTATCACACACTAAAAAAAAACCCTACCAAAAAAATTCCAAACCTCCAAACCGAAAAAAATACCTAGGGCTCGCTGCGCCCGAAACACTAAGTCTGGATAGGAGCTCAATACTTAACAACCCAGTACTGTGTGAACAGGAGCCAGAAACTGGATGGGCCGGGATGCAGATGGTAGCAGCTTCAGACAACAGACCATTACTGGAGCACAGGTACAGAAGTTTAAGACCGGCATCAGATAGCATGTGCAACAGCCTTACATAGTAAAGAGAAGGCCTCGCCCATGGCCTGTAAAGTATTCAGCACTGCAGAGAACTTAACTCCTTCAGAGGCCAAGACACACCCGGCACTGATCCACCAGGCAACTCACCACGTGATCCACGCCCGAGTGCCAGAGCAGAAACAGCATGTCTGGTGTGAACATTCCCCTGCCGTGCATCAGGTGGCTCACGCGCTGAATGCCGTCCGGACACTCTGTGCCTGAACCTAACAGGCCGACACTGCTGAGACCGGGTCATAACACCTGTGGCCATTAGGGTTGAGCGATCGGGATTTGTGAAAGATCGAATCCCGATCAGCAATCGAGCAAATTTCACGATCGGGATCGGCTGGAAAATGATCGGAAATTGGATTTTTAAGTCTCAAGATCAGCTCAACCCCAGAAGTGACTTTTCCCATAGAGAAGCATTGACTAGGGTTGAGCGATCGGGATCGGGAAAGATCAGATCCCTACCGGCGATTGAGCAAATTTCACGATTGGGATCGGCTGGAAAATGATCAGATTTTAAAATCGATCCTGAAATCTCAAGATCAGCTTAACCCTAGAGGCCATATGTCCATGTGTGCTGCAGCAGAAGGCACCCAATTTTAGGTGGCCTGTGACATGGTAGCTTTCAGGTTAAGTGTGTTCCCTATGTATGTCACAGTCTAATAGATACTTAAAGGGTTTTTCTAGGATTTTCTATTCTGTAGGATAGGTTATCAATCACCTTACCATATGTTTGGGACTCTCTACCCCCCACACCATTCTGCTTCTCAATAATGGATGTTGTCATGCCATCGTAGTCACCTTTACACCTTCATACGCTATAGTTTCTCCCCTATATGGACAATCTCTTTAAGCCACATGACCACAAGTCTCCACATCACCCTGGCCTAATGCACTAATTTCACTTTGTTGCATTGGTGGTACATTGATAAAATTCCATTAAATCTCCAGAATAGAACTTTCCAGTTGGACATAAGTGACTAATCCTTGATGTAATCAACAAAGCAACCCTTGTGTAAGTCAGCATGGTCACACCGCAGGCATCTAATAGGTAAAGTCTTATAGGATTATTAATGTCATCAATTATACCGTCAATAAGCCAAGGTTATTAATGTATCAATATACGATCTGCAATCTTCATGATTCAATACTGTTCCTTATAGATGAGTGGTTTGTCAAGATTTCCCTTCTTCGCTTGTTAAATGTCCTCTTAGGTAGCGTTATTTGCCACTTATAGAGTAATGTAATATAGTATGGCTCTGCAATAGGATATTTGCTCCGAAAGTATCGATGGAACAGTCATTACGTTAACAGCCGCGCCGCTGCGTTCACTTAGTAACAGAACACTCCGGCTGTTAGTTTAGAGAATGCTACATATGTATCCAATAGTTAATATTAATACAACGTCATAATGTAAGGATATATACTATAATATAACAGACGTACAATAGTAACACATAGCAAAATCATAAAATATACAAAGAAATATAAACCTGGGGAGAATAAAAAAGGGAAAAACAAAATTCAAATAAACAGCCCCGGCTCTTAGATCCCTACAGAGCGCGTGGAGCAAGAATTTAATATTAGTTTGCTTTCTTTCCCTTAACCAATTATATTTTGTTCTCCACCAGAGATGCTGAAATACAAGCTCGGCACATTCAATTTTCATTCTGTAAGAGGACAAGTGGCTTGTTTTCTCCCAGAACAGACTGTAAAGATAAAGATGTGGAAACAAAGCCTTTTCAACCACTGAATGCTGATGCGGGTTTTTAGTGTCCAGTAATTTATAGATTGTGAGGTGGTAACAATATATTACAGCATTAGATGGTAATGTGCATTGACAGCAGCAGATTCCGGGCTATTATATGCTACAGCAAGTATGGGAGTCTTCCCCCGGCCTTTATTAACATATTTAGCAATGCCAATAATAAGGTGACAACTGCAGCGCACAGATGGTGACGGATGAGACGAGGCCTCTCCTATGGCCGGTGCCGCAAGGTGAACTGAAATTTTTTTAAATAAAATTCTGTGCTGTACCTGTTGTTGCTAAATGTAACAAGTAAAAAATATCAAAAAGATAGAAAGATGTTTATTATGGTTGAGACAAACTTGACTTTTCAGGATCGATTTAAAAAAAATTTCATTCGAACCCGATCTCGATCCCAGTTCCAATCCCAATGCAAGTCAATGGGATTTTTTTTATTAATCGGAGATCGGATTTTAAAAGCAATCCTATTCACTATACAGCATGGAATCTAACAATTGAACGCTTTAATTGTTAGAATCTACGCTGTGTAGTGAATCACTAAGTAGCCAGAGAATTTTTTTTTTAATCCTCTGGCTACTTAGTCCTCCCTGGTGTCCACTTACCTGCAGAGATGGCTGCTCCGGTGCACTCCTTCTCCTGCCGCACCACGCTGCTCTTCTCGCCTCGCTGCCCCCTGCCTCCCAGATTAGGAGAGTGTGGGTGGGCTAGGATAGTGTGAGCGGGTACTGGGAGGGGAGACGTCACGTCTCCCCGCCCTGTACCCACCCACACTCTCCTAAGCCACAAGCCCCGCCTTCCTAGCTCTTTAAACAGTAACCTGGGAGGCGGCGGCAGCGAGGCGAGAAGAGCAGTGTGGAGCGGCAGCGAGGTGAAGAAGAACACCAGGCACTGCAGACCAGCCATCTCTGGAGGTAAGTAGCTACTAGAGATGTTAGTTTAGTCTCCCATTAGAATGAATGGAGGCAGCCGGCGCGCAGGGGGTTAAGGCTATGTGCCGGCTGCTTCCATTCATTCCTATGGAACCGCAGCGGAGCCTTCACACTGAATATACACTATATACTCAGTGTGAAGGCTAAGCAAAGCATTGTGGAAAATAGTACCAATCTCAATCCCACCTAAAAAGATCATGTTCGGAATTCTGATTGCAAATCGGGATCCGATCTTTTCCGAACACAATCGCTCAACCCTAATGTTTATATTATTTCAGGATATATATTACATTCCATCGCTGCCCCTTTCTTTGGCAGCAAGTAGAGTTGAGCCGATCTTGAGATTTCAGGATCAATTTTAAAATCCGATTTCTGATCATTTTCCACCCGATCGCGATCGTGAAATTGACTCGATCACCGATTGGAATCCGATCTTTTCCAATCCCGATCACTCAACCCTAGTTACTTTATGTTTATGGAGTAGGGTTGAGCCGATCTTGAGATTTCAGGATCGATTTTAAAATCTGATTTCCGATCATTTTTCATCCGATCCTGATCATGAAATTTACTTGATTGCTCAACCCTAGCAGCAAAGTGAAGGATAAAAAAGACAAAGCAAATAAAGTATTCATGGTGGATGGGAGCAACTGAAAAGTGGAAACCTGGTGATCGTACCTTTTGGGGCGGTTTCTAAACTTTCCAAAGATGTCTTTCTTATTCTGCATTGCAGCTCCATTTTTATGAAAATAAGATCAGTGTTTCATTGTTATGTAAATCAGCTGAAAATGGTTTTAGGGGATTTTATTCCCTGCTCTAGAGTATCGCCCCTTAACTGCTGTCGAATTCTGCTCCCCTCTGTTTGAATGGCATCTCCCAGTTTGTCACTCTGTCTGCAGTTAGGGGCTTTTATGTGGAGCGGAGAGTGAACTCCTGGAAGGAGAAGAAACCCCCTTAAAAGCCCTTTTCAGCTAATTTGCATACAAATAGAATATTGATCTGATTTTCATGAAAGTAGAGATATAATATAGATTAAGAAAGGCATCTTTGGAAAGTGTAGAAGCCCTACAAAGTACTGTCATTAGTTTGAAACTGATTTTCTTGCTGAAAGACTTCCTTTAAGCCTAGTCACACCATCATCTTACTAATCTTGCCTCCAGGTTTTGATTGGAGCCTTTAAAAAGGCTATTCAGGTGCTGCCTCCAGTTCTTCCAAAGACCTTCCCCCCATTTTTAGTAAAAATCGGTAAAAACAATGTGGTAATGAGGCTCACCAAGCACCCTGGACGTTCCCTAGGGCCAGCGAGCCCCACCCACTTCATACCTCAGTAACGCCCCTCAATGGCTTGTGCTCCATTATGCCCTCCTACTCCACACTTGCTGTACCGCCTATATTCTCTGTTGTCTTGCTCCTGGCGCTCCAATCTGAGTGCTACTGCACATCCCCGAGCGCCATTTCGATGTAGCTCAATATAGAACAGCATACTGAGTTATATAGGTAGCTACAAAAAAATGGCACTCGGGCATGCTCATTAACGCTCAGCATAGAGCATTACTGTGCATGCATAGGATTTGAAGCACCAGGAGCGAGACAACAGAGGATGTAGGCGGTACAGCCAGTGTGGAGGAGGAGGGCATAATGGAGCAAAAGCCATGGAGGGGCGTTACTGATATATGACGCGGGGGGTGATTGTTGGCCCTGAGGAATGCGGTGAGCCTCATTAGCATATTGATTTTGCCGATTGTTGCTAAAAATGGGGGGGGGGTCTTTGGGAGAACTGGAGGCAGTACCTGAATAGCCTTTTTAAAGACCTATAAATGTATGCAGTACTTACATCCATATATGAATTCTTGTCCCCCTTCTCTGTCTTCTCTCTTTCTTGTTTTTTCCCTTGACACGCCTGTTTTTGGACTTGTACCTCCATCATTGCACTTGTTGATGACGTTGTTTCCACTTGTTCCCGTGCTGTACGTTTTGCATTTGTTTTGTTCCATATAAAACTTTCCTAAAAATTGAATACACCAAATAATAATTCTTTAAAGTAACTGGACATTCTTGGAATGTATTTCTTTGTAGTATTAATGGCCCAAAAACAAATCTAGTAAATATACAAAGGTTTGTAAAACTTGAGTAAAATTGATGAGTAACTTTTTGGTACAATATCAATATTAGCATACAAATAGAAGAATGAATATATATATATATATATATATATATATATATATATATATATATATATATTTATATGATGTTTATCCGGTGTAAGGATTTTGGGATGCTTTTACTGGAATCGAAATGTTCTTGAGAAAACCTAAAGTGTCTTCGGTGTCTCCTCCCGTTGATCCACCAATTCCCATATTGTGCACATTTCAATTTTGACGTCTGTCAGAGGAAATAATGAGCTCTAAACAGACGTCTTCGAGTCTGACACACATTGAAGAACATTTTTCAATTTCTTTAAACAAGTATATAAAGCAAAGAATTACAGCAAACAAAGGTGCTGTGAATTATACAAAAAACATGTTTATAAAGTGCCTTTCTAGATTTCATATTGAAGAAACGCAAATGTGACAGATGGATTGGTTTGCTTTTAAGACGTCCATTTCATTCCTCACAAGAAACATGTAATGTCTTATTATTTTTAGAATTTTTCTGTTCTAATTTTGTTTTTCATCTTTTGCTTGTCTCTGTGTATGGACATTATTTCTGAAAAGGAAATTGTGGTCTATAGACAACAAAACGTTATTATGTGTGTTCCAATTGGGCCCATTAGTCGTAGCGGGTCACGTTCTCTATTCTACTCTATTCTTCGGCTCTGTTTATATCAGCTTTGGGCCTTTGATTCGTAATGGAAGTCACAACATTGTTGGACATCGGGCACTGGTAGCCATGGATGAATCTGCCGAGACGTTCATTAGTTTGTATTTTTTGTTTTCCAAAACACCGCTTAATACTCAATCACATACATGTACGTGAATTTTCATTAAGGGGTTAAAGTCCTAACACCAGCTGTACTTTTGTACAATTAGAGAGTTAAACACATTTTGTTTATAATTAGGGTTGAGCGATCGGGATCGGAAAAGATCGGATCCCGATCAGCGATTGAGTAAATTTCACGATTGTGCTCGGGTTCTGATCCCGCCTAAAAAAATCGGGATGGGAATTCCGATCCCGATCACTCAACCCACTTACCTGCAAAGAGCCACTGCCAGTCCCCATAGCTCTGAGCCGTTGTTCTCTGTCCTCTGTCCTCTGTGGCTTAGGAGAGTGTGGGAGGGTACAGGGAGGGGAGACGTGAGTGATGCACTCACGTCTCCCCACTGTGTACTCGCCTACACTCTCCTAAGCCACAACAAGCCCCGCCTTCTCCCAGCATCAGTAACACTAGCTTAGGGAGGCGGGGGCGCCCGGAGCACTGGTGATAGATAGTATAGATATATTGAAAAGTACCAGATGGCTTCTCACCTCAAAGGGCTGTGATCAGTCACCAGTACCAGATGTATGTGGATATTGAATTGAGGCAAGGGTGGCAGTGATTCAACCTGTTTGCAACGGAGGACTGGAGAGAACAGTAGACAACAACAGCAGGGACCAAGGTCTAAGACAGGGGGTCCGCACTCAATGGTATGAAGAAAAAGACCCAGGTCAAAAGCCTTTATTGAGGAGAGTATAAAAACAGAAAGGTACGACACATTTCAGGCCACATATAGGCTCTTTGTCAAGTGCAAAAGAACAAGTCACGTCGAGTCAGATGCATGACCTGACGTAACCTGTTATTTTGCATTTGAAAAATGGGCTATATGTGTCCCGAAATGCGTCGTGCCTTTCTGCTTTTTATACTCACTTCAATACAGGGTTTTTCTCCTTGAAACACCTTTTCTTCATACCAGCGATCGAGGATCCCCTGTCCCGGACCTTGGTCCCTTCTGTTGCTGTCTACTATGCCCAAAGAAAGACATTGTTCCAATGTCAAAGCATGTTGCTTTACTGTTGCTGTAAATGTGAATAGGAGAAATACCAGCCCTCCTAGATTTTTCCTACCCCATTGTTGTTGTGTCCAGTACTTGGATGTCAATAGGAGTCCATGTTCTATTTTTTACTACTATAATATCATTGTAAACAATCTTCCACTAAAAAGACAGATCCATTTCATCGCAGCGTATCGCGTCTCTCTGGAGAACTTTATCCACGCATCTTGATAGACTTCCTAATATAATTTCTCTCTGCATAGCATCACTGAGAATTTAAGTATTAGCTTCCATAATTAGATATTTCAGCATTATCTAATTTATGAACTAGGTGTAACAGTATTGAGCAATTATACAAATTAATCCTCTTCCTAAATTAATAAGTGTTTTTCATTAAAAAGGAATTGCACAGGGGTTGGAGGGGAAAGTAACCCAGCTGCCTAAGGCCATTCAATTTATGGAAATTATTGCCCTTAAGTCTTTCCTAACTCGGAATTATTTTAATCACTATTGCATTCATGATTTAAATTGCAGTCATACCAGGATACATCGGTGTAGAGAAGAAGAAAAAAGAATTACCGAAAACAAAATCAGCAGAAAAAAAACAAAACATGTTTTATTAAAATGTGAAAGTTGTTTCTAGGAAAGTACTTGAGGGCAACCTTTTACAGCAGTTCTGGAAGGAAGATGTTTATGTATTGACATAAAACAGGAATAAATACAGTATACATAAACATATATATAGTCCAAATATATTCATAGATATAAGAGATAGATAGATAGATAGATAGATAGATAGATAGATAGATAGATAGATAGATAGGAAATAGGGTTGAGCAATTGGGATCGGAAAAGATCGGATTCCGATCAGCGATCGAGTAAATTTCACTATCGCAATCGGGTTCCGCCTAAAAACGATTGGGAACAGAATTCCGATCCCAATCGCTGAACTTACCTGCACAGAACTGCTGCCGCTGCCACTCCCCGTTGTTCTTGGTCCCTTCCTCTGTCATTCACATGCCTGCAGAGCGACGTACGGGCCACCAACACCCAAGGCTAGTGTTACACATGCTGGGAGAAGGCGGGGCTTGTGGCTTAAGAGCATGTGGGCGGGTATTAGGAGGGGAGATGTAAGTGATACACTCATGTCTCCCCACCCTGTTCCCACCCACACTCTCCTAAGCCACAACAAGCCCTGCCTACTCCCAACATCAGTAACACTAGCCTAGGGAGCCGGGGTTGTGCACGGCGCTCTGCAGGCATGTGAATGAGAGAGGAGGGGACCGAGAACAACAGGCAGCGGGTCTGTGCAGGTAAGCAGACAGCAGGGGGACTAAGTAGCCAGTGGGTTTTTAATTACTACACAGCATGGAGTCCAAAAATTGAGGCCTTCAAGTTTTGGACTCCACAATGTGTAGTGAATAGGATCATTTTTAAAATCCGATTTTCGATCATTAAAAAATCCCATTGACTTCCATTAGGATCGGAATTGGGATCAGGGTCAGGTTCGGATGGAAAATGATCGTAAATCGGATTTTAAAAACGATCCTGAAATCTCCAGATCGGCTCAACCCTAATAGGAAATAACTGCAATAGAAAGATGAATGGATGGATAGAAAGGTCTGTGTGTATAAATGTGAGGTCCTTAGTTTAATTTTTTACAAAATTGTGAAAGCCCATCCACCCTAAGGTGCCATGGTTACACCAGTCCAGGATGTTTAATTCCTAAAATGCCAAGGTCAATAGTGATCAAAACAATCAAAAACTTCCATGGATTCCAAAAGGACACCAATGAAAACTATAACCTATCCATCAAAAAAATCTCATTGCTCCATTGATGGAAAAAGGGAAAAGCTATATGTGTCATGCACGTTGCATGTTTGTAGTAAAACATTAAAAAAAAACTCTACATATTGGATAAAACCATGCAGTGAGAGGTGCAAAAATTATAATGCAAAAATTGCTGTTTTTTCCCATTGTCATTAAAATAAGTCCCACAAATACAAAGCCCTCATATCTCTATACCAACATAAAACTAAAAAAAAGTTAGGGCTTTTGGACTAGGACAAGAAAAAAAATGCTTCTTCCCTAAGGCCAACACGCCTTAAGAGATTTGTTTGTATATGTCATAGTACCTTCTTCTGCTGCATTTTTTGTGTTTTTTAGATAGACAAATACCATAGAATGCAAGAGAAAAAAAAATTGAGACCATGAGTACTTTACCAAACGTACCTTATCATGGAGTGTGCTTACAGTATGGCAGATATCTACATAACTTAGAATTCAAATTTGACATGAGATGAGTAAACCAATTCAGATCATACCAGATTCAACATGAATTTTCCAAAAGTTTTGGGTTCAACCCAAAATCTTAAAGTATCATCACCCAGAACCCGGAAGTATAGTTATTGTACTCTGGGGTCTCTCCAGACCAAAGAGTATAATAGGTGGAGGCAAAGGAGATTTTTTTTAAAAAAATAAAACCATTTTCTGACTATGACACATAGCGTCATCACATCAGCATGCCCCATGTGACCCCAGAACAGATGACATCACGCAGGAGCCTAGAAGAGCACTGGATGTGCAGGAATGCCCAGGAGAAGTGGAAAAAAGTTGAGTATAACTTTTTCTATTGTCTTACATCTCTCCTATAATACTCTGAGGTCTGAAGAGACTCTAGGGATGGGGTAAGCAACCTCTGGCACTCCAACTGTTGTAAAACTACAACTCCCTGCATACTTGCTCTGCTGTTCTTGGACCTACCATGGAAGTGAATGGAGCATGTTGGGAGTTGTGGTTTCACAGCAGCTGGAGTGCCAAAGGTTGCTGACCCCTGCTCTAGGGTATAATAGTTTCTCTTCTGTTCCTTGACAAACTTTTTTAGGTCGAACCATCCAAACCCAAAACAAAAAAATCTTTGGAAGTTCTCCCATTTCTATTGTAATCCATGTAGCTAGTCCATAACAAAATATCCCAATAGTCCATTTAGAAGATAGAAGGCAACATAGATAAAAATTAAAGGGGTATTCCCATGTCCCTTGCTCACCAGTCTTCGCTGCTACAAAGACCTCTTTCTTCCTGGTTTGGTGGGCGGGGTTTCATATGCAAAGCTACACTATCTGACTACCTCCAGTTTAGCTCCGCCCCCACATTATTGTAGCTCCGCCCACCACATAGCGTGATCCTATGGGACGACTGAAGGGCCTGTGATGTCATCAAAGGTCCTATAACACTTGGATTTAGCGTGTTCTATATAGAGTCGGCTAAATCCTAGTGGGCTAAGGGAGCAGGTCCTTCTATCCACTAGCTTTTAGCCGGCTCTATATAAGAAAGCTAAATCCTAGTGAGCAGAGGGACCAGGTCCACTAGGATTTAGACTGTTTTATATAAGAAAGCAGCACTCATTTCCTCCCTCCTTTATCTGAGAGCAGGAAGCTAGGTCACAGGACACAGGAACAGCTACAGACACAGCTCGCTCCCGTGCACTTAGCCTCTCCTCCCTCCTCGCTGAGAGCAGGCAGCTATGTCACTTGACATTTGAGCAGATAATCCCAAGGGCCATAGAAACGCAGTGTCAACAATGAAGTGAATAAATTAAGATAGTGGACAAACAAAGCAGTTTTGCTGAAGCATTGTATTTAGGAAAAGTCTTAAATCCACATTAACAAGCAGTACAGATAGGATCCTTGTTATGAGACAACCCCTTTAAGAAAATTGACTTTTCCCCCATGATACAGGGGTCTTATAGTTATTTCCTGTCTGTGGCCAGTTCATGATCCTTGGGCCAATTAACCTCCAGTGTTTTATAATAATACAGTTCAACTGAAACTATACCCTATAGAAAAGCCAATGGACCCCATCAGGATTAACTCCTTTCTCCAAGAACCCCATAACAACGCCATGGTCTTCCTCTATGGTAAGTGGGCCATTGGTGAATTCCATTTTAACATTATTTTTCCTTGGAACAACATTCCAGAAGGTCCCGGCGTCCCTTCTCGCTGCAAACAACTTCTTCTATGACATTTCTCATATCAATTAAAAGAGTTAGTAGACGTCTCTGATGCACGATGCCTTCTACATTACCCGCCTTTGTCATGCTTGCTTTGTATCTTGATTCTGTCATAATTATAAAGGTCAGCATATATCTTGATTTATTGAATAGCTGTCAGGAATTTAACGAGAAGCTAAAACAACATTGAGAACATTCTGGATAAGGTCACCTTGATTTTATTTTCTTAATATCCAGTTGTTGCATACGAAAATATGTCCCTGGATATTTGATAATGAAGCCTCCATCTTGATTTTTTTCTTCTATTTTTTTTTTCTTCTTTTAGCAGCATTTTAGGTGGCGAGAGGTTATTATTAAAAAAAAAATAAAAAAATAGGAAATTGATTCCTCGTACCTATTTGGGGCCCCCTAGATCCCATAGCTAATTAATCTCAAATTGAAAATTGATTAATAAGAATCTGTCTGTATTTCTAAGGAACTGAACATAGTCTTTCATTTTGAACATATTTGTTAAGAGATTTCTTTTCCTTCAAAGTAAAGCTCCACTTATTACTACCACCTTGTTTTTAGTACTTAAATTCTGTTCTGATCAATGAAAAAATATCTTTATAGGGAATTGGTGTTGTTGTTTTTGTTTTGTTTTTTCTGAAAAAGAGCTTTGGATCCCCATCATGATAAAGAAAAGTTTTTCCTTCTTTCGTTGCCACTAGGGGGACGTCAAGAGCTCAAGAGCTTAAGAGCATCACCCTCTCCACCAACTTCAGGTGAAGTTCTATTGATCCTGGCACAGTTGGATTTTTTTCTCTAGTCCCACCATTCCCAAGAAATCAATGCTGTTCATTTCAGCACCCAATATGCTAATTTGGCTCGAACACATCCTAGACCAACCTTCCTGACAGTAGACAGCGCAATTGGCATACTGGTTGTGTAAAGTAAAGAAATAACTGCTTGAGAACAGTAAAATGTAGAAAAAAATTCCATCCGCATTGAAATCAGTGGAGCAGCACCGATTGAAAAATATGAAGAGATGGAGCTGGTGGATGTGGTGGAAGGTCCTCTCTAATGTATACTTTGTTATTATTGAGTAGATATTAAGGTTGAGCCGATCTTGAGATTTCAGGATCGATTTTAAAATCCGATTCCCGATCATTTTCCAGCCAATCCCGATCATGAAATTTGCTCAATCACCGATCAGGATCTGATCTTTTCCGATCCCGATTGCTCAACCCTAGTAGAGATGAGTGAATTTAGTGAAACTTGTTTCAGGTCCAACAGATTCAATTGGGTCCTAATAAATTTAATTCCAAGTGTAAGTTCCCCAATTGCCTTGAAAATCATTCAAAAACTTTTGCTACTTTCAATGCCCGAAAGTTATCTAAACCACACAATCTAAACCCTGCAATGATAGCTATAAGAAGACAGTCTCACCTTCCATTGCCTGGTTTAGAACATTTGGTTTGGGCTACTCTCAGACCTAGATTTGATAGTTAGATATCTGGCTTTCATTTTGAGTATGGCAAAAGGTTCATGTTCACTAGAATCAGAAACTTTAGTCGAGTTCATGACGACAGAATTTTATTGTTTAACTTTGTATCTATGCAAGAGATTTGGAGCTCTGATCAGAAAAAATGAGCTGCGATAGCTTCAAAGATATAAAGAAAGTAATCAGCGCACAATTTAGCTCTATTCAGCTTTTAATAGTGTTCAAGAGTAGATTGATGGATTCGCACCTTAAAGACATATTTACTACAGATATAAAAATTGATCTGGATTTCTTAAGAATATATCTAGTTTAAATTTATACGACAAATTATCTATCTATCTATCTATCTATCTATCTATCTATCTATTCTGCTCCTATCTATCTATCTATCTATCTATCTATTCTGCTTCTATCTATCTATCTATCTATCTATCTATCTATCTATCTATCTATCTATCTATCTATCTGTCTGTCTGTCTGTCTGTCTGTCTGTCTGTCTGTCTGTCTG